>NC_135331.1:84856601-84933277 GCF_023851605.1 Tamandua tetradactyla | reverse complement strand
ATATATAACATTTCCATTTTACAATAGAGTGCTGCTGTACACACCCAACTTTATGGCTTGGTGAGTCAGACAACACCCAGCTCATGATAGGCAACTCAGGTCACATGGTAACTTGGTGGCCCATGGTTAAGCATTCAGTCTTTACTAAGGCCCAGTAGCAGGCCAAAAGCTGTTTCTCAAAAGGAGAGTAATTTTCTGCAGCAGATGGTAAGTCTTTGCTCCAAAATCCTAAGGGTCTGCGCTGTGATTCTTCTATAGAGTTCTGCCAAAGCCTCCAAACAGGATCTCTATTTGTCACTGACACTTCCAGTACCACTGGATCTGCTGGATCATATGGCCCAAGTGGCAGAGCAGACTGCACAGCAGCCTGGACCTGTTGTAGAGCCTCCTCTTATTCAGGTCCCCACTCAAAATTAGCAGCTTTTCCAGTCACTCAATAAATGGGTGGGAGTAGGACACCCAAATGAGGAATATGTTGTCGCCCAAATCCAAAGAGACCAACTAAGTGCTGTGCCTCTTTTTTGGTCATAGAAGGGGCCACATGCAACAATTTATCCTTCACCTTAGAAGGGATATCTCAACATGCCCCACACCACTGTGCACCTAGAAGTTTCACTAAGGTGGAAGGCCCCTGTATTTTTGTTGGATTTATCTCCCATACTCTGACATGCAATTGCCTTACCAATAAATCTATGGTAGTTGTTACTTCTTGCTCACCAGGTCCAATCAACATGATATCATCAACATAATGGACTAGTGTGATGTCTTGTAGGAAGGAGAAACGATCAAGAACCCTGCAGACAAAATTATGACATAGGGCTGGAGAGTTGATATACCCTTGAGGTGGCACAGTGAAAGTATATTGCTGACCTTGCCAACCAAAAGCAAACTGTTTCTGGTGGTTCTTACTAATAGATATTGAGAAAAAAGCATTTGCCAGATCAATAGCTTCATATCAGGTACCAGGGGATGTACTGATTTGCTCAAGCCATGATACCACATCTGAAACAGCAGCTGCAATTGGAGTTACCACTTGGTTGAGCTTATGATAATCCACTAACACCCTCCAAGACCCATCTATTTTCTGCACAGGCCAAATAAGAGAGTTGAATGGGGATGTGGTGGGAATCACCACCCCTGCATCCTTCAAGTCCTTAAGAGTGGCAATAATCTCTGCAATCACTACAGGAATACACTATTGTTTCTGATTTACTATTTTGCTAGGTAGGGGCAGTTCTAGTGGCTTCCACTTGGCCTTTCCCACCATAATAGCCCTCACTGCATGAGTTAGAGAGCTAATGGGTATTCTGCCAGTTGCTCAGTATGTCTATTCCAATTATACATTCTGGAACTGAGGAAATAACTACAGAGTGGGTCCAGGGGCCCAGAGGACCCACTGTGAGATGGACCTGAGCTAAAACTCCATTGATCACATGGCCTCCATAAGCCCCCACTCTGACTGGTGGTCCAGAGTGACGTTTTGGGTCCCCTGGAATTAATGTCATTTCTGAACCAGTGTCTAATAATCCCCAAAATATCTGATCATTTCCTTTTCCCCAATGCACAGTTACCCTGGTAAAAGGTCATTGGTCTCCTTGGGGAAGGCTTGGGGGAAGATTAACAGCTAGGATTTGTGGTAGTGTAACAATATATACTGATTTTGGGTTCTTCACCAAAGGGACCTTGCCTCCCCTTCATTCAAGGGGCTCTGGGTCTGTAAACTGCTCAAGTCTGGAAATTGATTAAGGGGCCGTGACTCTGCATTTTTTGTAATTCAGGTTAGACTTCTGTTCACTTGTTTTTTGTTTACACAGCTGAACAAGAATTTAGTAGGCTGCCCATCTATTGTATTTATAAGTACCCCATGATTTACTAGCCAATGCCACAAATCTCTGCGAGTCATATTATTTTGACTCCTGCCCTGAGTTTGCGGTCTATTATAATAGCCACATCCATCCTGTATTTGGTGATTAAGTGCTGCTACCTGACTTCTGCCAACTCGGGATCCAGTCATCCCCATTGTGTTTAAGGATTCCAGCTCAGTGACAGCAGTTCCCACAGAAATATCTGACCTGCAGAGAAGTGCAAGTATAGAGCTCTTCAGGGATGTTGGTGCTAGTCTCACAAATTTATTTCTCACTGTTCTGGTAAAAGGTGCATCCTCTGGACATTCCTGGGGTATAAAAGCAGGTTTTGCATGACAAATCCACTCTAACATCCCAATCTCTCTAAGCCTCTGGATCCCCTCATCTACATTATAGCAGTGCAGTTCTGGCATTTCAACTTCAGGTAATGTCAGCCACCTTTTGATCCATATTTCAATCACCCATCCAAACAAACTGTTAATGCCTTTTCTAACCCCCTGAGCTATAACATTGAATGCAGAATCTCTGCTTAGTGGGTCCATATCAATAAATTCAGCCTGATCCAGCCTTATATTCCTCCCACCATTATCCCACACCCTTAAAATCCATTGCCACACATATTCCCCTGATTTCTGTCTATATAAATTGGAAAACTCACACAGTTCTTTTGAAGTGTAACATACCTCCTCATGTGTGATACTTTGGACCTCACCTTTAGGGGCCTGTTGGAACTTTAGTTTAGTTATAGGTCTGGAAGAAATGAGGGGTGCTGGTGGTGGGTCATGAAAAGAATTATTAATATCTTCCATGCCATTTTCCTCAGGGCATTCATTTGCAGTTTCATCTGGTGAAACAAGATTAATCACTCTAGGGTTAATCCCTTCAGTAGGAGGTTGGGTGGCCAACTCCTGAAGGCAGGCTGGAGGTGGGGCAGCTATATTTTCAGGGAAGACTATTACAGGGTTATCTAGAGAAGACTCAGCATGACCTAGGGTTTCAACCTCACCCCAGACATCATTATCAATCCATGTATCACCATCCCATTTTTCAGGGTCCCACAACTTTGCAATCAATGCCCTCACTTTGATGGCAGACACCATGCAACATTGAGATTTTCAGTTTTTGTTATAAAGTTACTACTCTAACAATAAGATTCTGCGTCTGATTTTCAGAGATCTCAAGTCTATGGCTACAGGAAACAAGATTTTCCTTCAGGGTGCTCATAGAAACTTCTACATTTGTCAGACGGCACTTAGGCTTCTTGGTTGAAGCCTTAAGCCCATCCCTTTCACTCCTTAATGTAGCCAGTATATCTAACAACAACCAGCCAACATCTCTATACCTCTCATTTCCACAAACCTCTGTAAAGGTGTCAAAAACACTATCCTCCAGAGCCTGGCTTCATACAAGCGAAGCATTAGAAGATTAGAATGGTGATTTTTGACTATCTCGTTTGCCAACTCACTCCATGGATTGACAATGTCATTCTGATTATGGGAATCAGAGTCCTCAGTGCCTTTGAGTCCAGTCAGAGTAGAAAACCATTCATAAAAACCCATTTTTAAGATCCTATTTCTTAAGAACCACTCCTGGTACCAAGTTGTATCAGAATCAGAATCAATAGGAAACACTCGCAAATTTAAAATTTATAAAAGCGTCTCACAATCATGGGAACACAGAGTCCAAAATCTACTGGGCAGGCTGTGAATCCAATGATTCTGATGGAGGGTTTGGATGAATTCCACAGGAGAGGCTTGCCAGCTGAAGCAGGAAGAGAGCCTGTCTCTTCTGAATCCTCCTTAAAAGGCTTCCAGTGATTAGATTAAGCATCACTCATTGCAGAAGACACTCCCCTTGCCTGATTACAAATGGAATCAGCTGTGGATGCAGCTGATGTGATCATGATTTAATTCTATGAAATATCCTCATCACAATAAGCAGGTGAGCACTTGCCCAACCAGACAAACAGGTACCAACACTTGACCAAGTTGACACATGAACCTGACCATGACAGTGGGCTTGCTAATGTAGCAGGTTCTGAGTCAAAAGTCTTGAAGAGGTTTCTTGAACAGAAGGCTTGAGTTTCTCTGGTTATTCATGAAGAAAAACACCACATGATGATGATGACGATGATAACAACAATGGTAATTCCAATTGCCCACATCTTGCAATTCTTCCACCAATATTTTCTCTTCAGCTTGGCAGCACTTATTTCAAACTAGGAAGCTCTGCCTGTAAAAGTGCATCTGCATGGTCTTCTAACTCTGACAGCTTCTGAGCTCTTTCTAACACTTTATCCACGTTGAATCTCATGATGTCCACCACCTCATCAACTTGATTTGTGCTGCAGAAGTCTTCAATTACTGCCAGAGGCAGAGCTTGAACCTACAGACCCACCTGCAGACATTTTGGTGGCAGCGGTGATGGCTGCTAAGAGTCGAAGGAGAGGTGCAGCCAAGACAAGAAGCCAGGGAGAGCCCTTGCTTTCATTTTAAATTGGTTTATGAAACCTATTATACAAACAGGTTTTATGATGATTACTTAGACTTTTTTTTAAAATATGCCTATGGATAAGCTAAATAAGATATCCATTTTAGGTGGTTAAGATTTCCATATGTTAAAATATTTGAATCTTCATATTTTCCTGAAGTCAGGAAAATATTTAGTAACATAGATCATTATATAGCCATGGAGATACTTGTAAGAACTTTCTACATAACATTTTGAGAACATTCACAGTTTTGACAGCTGATCAAATGGTATCTTAGTTAGTACTTAATACTTCGAATTTAAGAACTTTGCTATCTGAATTTGTAGATTTTTCTTCTTTTTTGTCCTAATTTTAAATTGTTTATGAAACTAATTGCACAAACACAGGTTTTACAGTGATTATATGGATACATACTTTATTTAGATATGCCTATGGTTAACTAAGATATCCATTTTTGATGGTTCTAAGTGTATTGTTTGTTTTCTTAAAAAAATACTCTTAAAACATAAGCACATAATTTTTCATTCAGCAAGGAAGTGGGAAGAATGGGACATGGTCTTCAACCCGATTCTTAACTAAGTCTTTCATTCTCTTTAACACTGCATTCTGTTTCTCCTTTCATGCCCTGATTGTAATCCAAATTTATGAACAAGACAAGAATGCCCAATTTAAAAAGTTGTATTATTTTTCTAAAGTACTTTATTCAGAACAATACATGCTCTGTTGGTATTGTGTTGGATAATATGATTTTAGCACATGATAATAAAAGCCAAGAAAAAATTTTTAAAAATGTAAGCACATAACATTGTTCAGATGTTTTACAAGTATTCCCTATAGAAAGTTCATGCCAGTTTTCAATCCCAGCAACACTTAAGACAGTACTTTTTTTTTATTAATTAAAGAAAAAAAGAAATTAACACAACATTTAAAAATCATTCCATTCTACATATGCAATCAGTAATTCTTAACATCATCACAGAGATGCATGATCATCATTTCTTAGTACATTTGCATCGATTTAGGAAAAGAACTAGCAAAACAACAGAAAAAGATATAGAATGTTAATATAGAGAAAAAATAAAATAATAATAATAATAAAAAAGAAAAAGAAAAAGAAAAAGAAAAAAACAAAAGACACAAACAAACAAACAAACAAAAACTATAGTTCAGATGCAGCTTCATTCAGTGTTTTAACATAATTACATTACAGTTAGGTAGTATTGTGCTGTCCATTTTTGAGTTTTTGTATCTAGTCCTGTTGAACAGACTGTATCCCTTCAGCTCCAATTACCCATTATCTTACCCTGTTTCTAACTCCTGCTGGTCTCTGTTACCAATGACATATTCCAAGTTTATTCTCGAATGTCGGTTCACATCATTGGGACCATACAGTATTTGTCCTTTAGTTTTTGACTAGACTCACTCAGCATAACGTTCTCTAGGTCCATCCATGTTACTACATGCTTCATAAGTTTATTCTGTCTTAAAGCTGCTTAATATTCCATCCTGTGTACATACCACAGTTTGTTTAGCCACTCGTCTGTTGATGGACATTTTGGCTGTTTCCATCTCTTTGCAATTGTAAATAACGCTGCTATAAACATTGGTGTGCAAATGTCCGTTTGTGTCTTTGCCCTTAAGTCCTTTCAGTAGATACCTAGCAATGGTATTGCTGGTTCATATGGTAGTTCTATATTCAGTTTTTTGAGGAACCGCCAAACTGCCTTCCACAGTGGTTGCACCATTTGACATTCCCACCAACAGTGGATAAGTGTGCCTCTTTCTCTGCATCCTCTCCAGCACTTGTCATTTTCTGTTTTGTTGATAATGGCCATTTTGGTGGGTGTGTGAGATGATATCTCATTGTGGTTTTGATTTGCATTTCTCTAATGGCCAGGGACATTGAGCATCTCTTCATGTGCCTTTTGGCCATTTGTATTTCCTCTTCTGAGAGGTGTCTGTTCAAGTCTTCTTCCCATTTTGTAACTGGGTTGGCTGTCTTTTTGTTTTTGAGTTGAACAATCTCTTTATAAATTCTGGATACTAGACCTTTATCTGATATGTTGTTTCCAAATATTGTCTCCCATTGTGTAGGCTGTCTTTCTACTTTCTTGATGAAGTTCTTTGATGCACAAAAGTGTTTAATTTTGAGGAGCTCCCATTTATTTATTTCTATCTTCAGTGCTCTTGCTTTAGGTTTAAGGTCCATAAAACCGCCTCCAATTGTAAGTTTCATAAGATATCTTCCTACCTTTTCCTCTAACTGTTTTATGGTCTTAGACCTAATGTTTAGATCTTTGATCCATTTTGAGTTAACTTTTGTATAGGGTGTGAGATACGGGTCCTCTTTCATTCTTTTGCATATGGATATCCAGTTCTCTAGGCACCATTTATTGAAGAGACTGTTCTGTCCCAGGTGAGTTGGCTTGACTGCCTTATCAAAGATCAAATGTCCATAGATGAGATGGTCTATATCTGAGCACTCTATTCAATTCCATTGGTCAATATATCTATCTTTATGCCAATACCATGCTGTTTTGACCACTGTGGCTTCATAATATGCCTTAAAGTCCGGCAGTGTGAGACCTCCAGCTTCATTTATTTTCCTCAAGATACTTTTAGCAATTTGGGGCACCCTGCTCTTCCAGATAAATTTGCTTATTGGTTTTTCTATTTCTGAAAAATAAGTTGTTGGGATTTTGATTGGTATTGCATTGAATCTGTAAATCAATTTAGATCGGATTGACATCTTAACTATATTTAGTCTTCCAATCCATGAACACGGTATGCCCTTCCATCTATTTAGGTCTTCTGTGATTTCTTTTAACAGTTTTTTGTAGTTTTCTTTGTATAGGTTTTTTGTCTCTTTAGTTAAATTTATTCCTAGGTATTTTATTCTTTTAGTTGCAATTGTAAATGGGATTCATTTCTTGATTTCCCCCTCAGCTTGTTCATTACTAGTGTATAGAAATGCTACAGATTTTTGAGTGTTGATCTTGTAACCTGCTACTTTGCTGTACTCATTTATTAGCTCTAGTAGTTTCGTTGTGGATTTTTCCGGGTTTTTGATGTATAATATCATATCGTCTGCAAACAGTGATAGTTTTACTTCTTCCTTTCCAATTTTGATGCCTTGTATTTCTATTTCTTGTCTAATTGCTCTGGCTAGAACCTCCAACACGATGTTGAATAATAGTGGTGATAATGGACATCCTTGTCTTGTTCCTGATCTTAGGGGGAAAGTTTTCAATTTTTCCCCATTGAGGATGATATTAGCTGTGGGTTTTTCATATATTCCCTCTATCATTTTAAGGAAGTTCCCTTGTATTCCTATCCTTTGAAGTGTTTTCAACAGGAAAGGATGTTGAATCTTGTCAGATGCCTTCTCTGCATCAATTGAGATGATCATGTGATTATTCTGCTTTGATTTGTTGATATGGTGTATTACATTAATTGATTTTCTTATGTTGAACCATCCTTGCATACCTGGGATGAATCCTACTTGGTCATGATGTATAATTCTTTTAATGTGTTGCTGGATTCAATTTGCTAGAATTTTGTTGAGGATTTTTGCATCTATATTCATTACAGAGATTGGTCTGTAGTTTTCTTTTTTTGTAATATCTTTGCCTGATTTTGGTATGAGAGTGATTTGGCTTCATAGAATGAATTAGGCAGCTTTCCCTCCACTTCAATTTTTTGGAAGAGTTTGAGCAGGATTGGTACTAAATCTTTCTGGAATGTTTGGTAGAATTCACAAGTGAAGCCATCTGGTCCTGGACTCTTCTTTTTAGGAAGCTTTTGAATGACTGATTCAATTTCTTTACTTGTGATTTGTTTGTTGAGGTCATCTATTTCTTCTTGAGTCAAAGTTGGTTGTTCATGTCTTTCCAGGAATCCGTCCATTTCATCTAAATTGTTGTATTTATTAGCGTAAAGTTGTTCATAGTATCCTGTTATTACCTCCTTTATTTCTGTGGGGTCAGTGGTTATGTCTCCTCTTCCATTTCTGATCTTATTTATTTGCATCCTCTCTCTTCTTCTTTTTGTCAATCTTGCTAAGGGCCCATCAGTCTTATTGATTTTCTCATAGAAACAACTTCTGGTCTTATTGATTTTCTCTATTGTTTTCCTGTTTTTAATTTCATTTATTTCTGCTCTGATCTTTGTTATTTCTTTCCTTTTGCTTGCTTTGGGGTTAGTTTGCTGTTCTTTCTCCAGTTCTTCCAAGTGGACAGTTAATTCCTGAATTTTTGCCTTTTCTTCTTTTCTGATATAGGCATTTAGGACAATAAATTTCCCTCTTAGCACTGCCTTTGCTGTGTCCCATAGGTTTTGATATGTTGTGTTTTCATTTTCATTCACCTCGAAATATTTACTAATTTCTTTTGCAATTTCTTCCATGACCCACTCATTGTTTAAGAGTGTGTTGTTGAGCCTCCACGTATTTGTGAATTTTCTGGCACTCCGCCTATTATTGATTTCCAACTTCATTCCTTTATGATCCGAGAAAGTGTTGTGTATGATTTCAATCTTTTTAAATTTGTTAAGACTTGCTTTGTGACCCAGCATATGGTCTATCTTTGAGAATGATCCATGAGCACTTGAGAAAAAGGTGTATCCTGCTGTTGTGGGATGTAATGTCCTATAAATGTCTGTTAAGTCTAGCTCCTTTATAGTAATATTCAGATTCTCTATTTCTTTATTGATCCTCTGTCTAGATGTTCTGTCCATTGATGAGAGTGGTGAATTGAAGTCTCCAACTATTATGGTATATGTGTCTATTTCCCTTTTCAGTGTTTGTAGTGTATTCCTCACGTATTTAGGGGCATTCTGGTTTGGTGCATAAATATCTATGATTGTTATGTCTTCTTGTTTAATTGTTCCTTTTATGAGTAGATAGTATCCTTCTTTGTCTCTTTTAACTGTTTTACATTTGAAGTCTAATTTTTTGGATATTAGTATAGCTACTCCTGCTCTTTTCTGGTTGTTATTTGCATGAAATATCTTTTCCCAACCTTTCACTTTCAACCTATGTTTATCTTTGGGTCTAAGATGTGTTTCCTGTAGACAGCATATAGAAGGATCCTGTTTTTTAATCCATTCTACCAGTCTATGCCTTTTGATTGGGGAATTCAGTCCATTAACATTTAGTGTTATTACTCTTTGGATAATATTTTCCTCTACCATTTTGCCTTTTGTATCATATATATCATATTTGATTTTCCTTCTTTCTACACTCTTCTCCATACCTCTCTCTTCTGTCTTTTCATATCTGACTCTAGTGCTCCCTTTAGTATTTATTGCAGAGCTGGTCTCTTGGTCACAAATTCTCTCAGTGACTTTTTGTCTGAAAATGTTTTAATTTCTCCCTCATTTGTGAAGGATAATTTTGCTGGATATAGAAGTCTTGGTTGGCAGTTTTTCTCTTTTAGTAATTTAAATATATCATCCCACTGTCTTCTAGCTTCCATGGTTTCTGCTGAGAAATCTACACATATTCTTATTGGGTTTCCCTTGTATGTGATGGATTGTTTTTCTCTTGCTGCTTTCAAGATCCTCTCTTTCTCTTTGACCTCTGACATTCTAACTAGTAAGTGTCTTTGAGAACGCCTATTTGGGTCTATTCTCTTTGGGGTGTGCTGCACTTCTTGGATCTATAATTTTAGGTCTTTCATAAGAGTTGGGAAATTTTCAGTGATAATTTCTTCCATTAGTTTTTCTCCTCCTTTTCCCTTCTCTTCTCCTTCTGGGACACCCACAACACGTATATTTGTGCGCTTCATATTGTCATTCAGTTCCCTGATCCCCTGTTCAAATTTTTCCATTCTTTTCCCTATAGGTTCTGTTTCTTTTTGGAATTCATATGTTCCATCCTCCAATTCACTAATTCTAGCTCCTAAGACAGTACATTTTTAAACATACTGGCCAATGCTCTCATTTCTCTTTCTTCTTTGCCAATCTGATAGATTTTAATTTTTATCTCCATTTCTTGATCTACATTCTTGTTTTGATAACATTTATCTATTATTAATATATTTATTTGACAATCGACATTTTCTTTAAGTTTTGTCTAATATTCTTTAATTATTTCCAAATGGGATTTAGGTATTTTAAAATATTGAATTTAAGAAAGAATGAAACAACCCTGGGAGCTGGAAACTGTTCTGACACAGGCCTCACAATTGTTAGAGGCTGGCCTCGTGCTCACAGCAAGGCCATGTTGTTCTCCTGTTGGATGCAACGATCTCACAGCATCACGTGTGGACCTTCTGAGAAGGTAATGCAGTGAGACATAGGAAGACCAGTTCATAATTTTGTCTAAGTACAGACAGAACAAAGCACTGTGCTACCCACAAAGTACTAAACATCCTCTTCTGGCTGAGATGAATGACTGTTGCTTCTTTACCAGTTACAGCTTTCTCCTTGTTCTAGTCTGTCCACCACACAGTGGATGTACAGATGGACTACCCAGTCATAGGGTTGTTCCCATTCCCCCACAGTGGCAAGCTCAAGAGAACCATTCCTTCCTTAGGCACCCCTCCTAAGGCTGCAATGAGTGAAAACCCACCTTACTCAACAACATGGGTGTTGCTGGTGGCTTTTGGCTGAAATGCATTGAGACATGTTACTTTTTTGTCTGACATGTTGTTTATGCGTTTCATTTTGATTATGGAATGTATTTGCATATTTGTGAGTTTGTGTTTGTCAAAGAGATGTTCCTAATTTTTCTTTAAAATTTTTCTTCAAAGGGTCATGCTTAGGGAATCCTACCTCACTCCACAACAGTAAAAACTGAAACAAAAAAGTCAGTTTCAGTTCAAAATATCCTTATAAAGAAGTAGAAATTATTAACTTTACTAAATCACTATCCTGAACTCTGACTCTTTCAAATATTCTATGAAGTGGGAAATACACACATGGCACTTCTGAGGCATTCCAAAGTACTATCTATGTCCAAAACAAAGCAATATCTGTGAACTGAGCTGGTCTCTTTTTTATGGAAAATCTTTTTTTTAATTTTTTGAAAGTATCAATGACAGAGAAACTAAGGCTATTTGAATGTGAATACCAGGCAGATAATTTCTTAAAATAGAACAAGGTGACTATGTCACCTCAAGGTAATCTCTTTACAGTATTTGTCGCGAATGATAAAATGAGAAGCTCTCAAGGGAAAATTAGAAATTTGGAAAGCTTGTATCCACCACCTTAAGCTTGACAGCTAGCTACTTACAAACTATCTGGTGGGCTCCCTGGTAATGGTAAGAAATGTGACCTTTAGAAAATTTGTAATGAAATGTCTCAATACTAGAAGGTCCACGTGACTCAATGAGCCAATGAATTGCTTTAAAATGATCATGCATTAGTACAAGATGCATTCAATGTGCAAAGGCAGACCTAAGGATACTTATTGTGGCAATATGAAATATTCAACAATAAGATTTCAGACTGCAACTCACTTTTAAGAAACTCCCACTTGTGTGTTTTTAGCATAGCCAAAGATGAATGTCAACACTCACCTGAAACGGCTATTAAACATTCTCCTCTCTCTTTCAACAACATATTTGTATGGAGCTACTTTTTTCGTACAACCCCAAATAACAGATTGAATGTGATGTGAAAGTCCAGGTGTGCTCTATTGAGACAGACAAGAAAGAGACTTACAAAACCGTAAAACGATCCACTCTTCTCATTATATACTTTTTCTTTTGGAAATAGCTATAACATGTAATGCGTAAAGAAATTAATACTCTAAATTCTGTTTTAATTTATAGTATGATAAAGATCAATAGTAGTAACCCAGTGAAACAAAGTTTCTTTGGAGTCCTCGCTATTTTGTAAGCGTGTGAAGAGTCCCAGGACCAGGATTCACTGACAGAGTGTCTCATTGTGCACGACGAGAGGGTCAGGGCCAGTCCCAGGACCCGGGTCTCTCCACGAGCTTCGCGTGTGGGGTGGGGAGGCCGAGCGCTGGGGATTCTCCCACTTTCCCTCTCACAACCTGTGTCAGGTCCTCCTGCCCGGACACTCGTGACGCGACCCCAGGGCTCACTCCCATTGCGGCTCCGGCTCCTGGAGAAGCCAATCAGCGTCCCCGCGGCTCCCGGTTATAAAGTCCCCGCGGACCCGCCCGTCTCCGATCCTCCCCAGACCGGGAGACCCCGGCCATGGCGCCGCGAGCCCTCCTCCCGCTGCTCTCGGGCGCCCTGGCCCTGACCCAGACCCGGGCGGGTGAGTGCGGGGTCGGGGGGGAAATGCCTCCCGGGAGGGGGAGCGAGGACCCCGGGAAGCCACGTCCCGCCCCCTCCTCTCCCCGCCCAGATCTCGGAACACAGTCTCCCACCTCCCTCCCCTAAGTCTGCGCCCCGTCCAACCCGGATTCCTTCTCCAGAGTCCCCTCTCCACCCCTTCACCACCACCCTTACCCGCCCCCAGGCCCCCACTCCCTGAGGTATTTCAGCACCGCCGTGTCCGGCCGGACCGCGGGGATTCCCGCTTCATCGCCGTCGGCTACGTGGACTACACGCAGTTCGTGCGGTTCGACAGCGACGCGGCGAGTCCGAGGATGGAGCCGCGGGCGCCGTGGGTGGAGCAGGAGGGGCCGGAGTATTGGAAGCGGAACACGCAGAACGCCAAGACCAACGCACAGACTTTCCGAGTGGACCTGCGGACCCTGCGCGGCTACTACAACCAGAGCGAAGCCGGTGAGCGACGCGGGGCTCGGGGCGCAGATCTCGAGCTCAGGGATCCCCCAAAGTCCGCCCGGGTCGCCCGAGTTTCTGAGCTTTATTCTGAGGCCGCGGGATCCGCGCGGACCCTTAACCCGGCAAGAGTGGTAGAGATTTTTCCTCGTTTTCGTTTCCCGTTTAGACCAAAACGGGATGCCACCACGCACTGCATGAGGGTCGGGGAAGGAATCGGGGCAGATTGGGCAATGCTGACCATGGCGGGGACCGGACCAGGGTCTCATACTCTTCAGTGAATGTCTGGCTGCGACGTGGGGCCCGATGGGCACTTCCTCCGCGGGTATGAACAGCAGGCCTACGACGGCCACGATTACATCGCCCTGAACGAGGACCTGCGCTCCTGGACCTCGGCGGACACGGCGGCTCAGGTCACCCGGAGCAAACTGGAGGTGGCCAGAGATGCAGACTGCTACCGGGCCTACCTGGAGGGGAGGTGCGTGGAGTGGCTCCAAAGATACCTGGAGAACGGGAAGGAGACGCTGCAGCGCACAGGTACCAGGGGCCCGGATCTCCCTCGGGCTGGGTCTGCGCACCCACCTAGTGTCCCACAAGGGGAGGAAATAGGATCTGTGACAGAACCCTCTCCTGCCTTGGGTCCAGAGTGGGAGGAGTTGGCCTGGGTTTCCAGACTCTGAACCAGAGAGGCATTCGCCCAGAGGGCCTGACCTGTGTAAAAGACAGTTAAGACATCCAGCCTTTCCAGGGATTGGAGGACGTAAGTGCAGGCGGAGAAAATCTCTAAAATAACGTATCCACAGTTACCTTTGAACCTGGGGCACCTTTGGGAACCACTGAGGAGTTGTTCTCTCAGGCTTTCTTCCCTTCCCCACCCCCACACCCATCTTTGGAGGTCTGACTACAGCTTTTCTGAGTCACTGGATCTCCATCTATGTCAGGGCCAAAGTACCTATTCTCCCCCAAAAGACCTGGAGCCTCCTACCTTCTGCCATCTCATCCTGATCCCAAAACTTTCCAAGGACCTCATTATGCCATATTTCTGGGTCCATTCTGGATTTGTCTGGGCTTTACAATCCCTACCCTCACCCCAAATATCCTGTCCTTTCTCAGGATGGTCAGATGTGTGCTGCTCAAACAACCTAAATATCCAAATTCATGGCTTTTAAAATCAACCTTCCAGCCAAAGCCACTAGTCAATTTTGACAGATTATCTGCCATTTTAAATCAAGGATCACTTTCCTTCCAGTCTATAATACCACGCCAAGGATCACCTTCCTTCCAGTCTATAATACCACGCGCCTCATCTCTGTTTAGAGCCTCGTCAGAAGTGTCTTTTGAGTCCACATTTCTACCAACAGTGTCTTCAACACACTCTAGGACTTCTCTATCAAGCTCCTCACAACTCCTCCAAAATCTTCCCCTTATCCATTTAAAAAGCCGTTCCAGCATGTTTGGTATTTGCAAACCATAGCAGCACCCAACTCCTCTGGTACCAGAATCTGTTCTAGTTGGCTAGCTGGCAGAATGCAATTTACCAGAAATGGAATGGCTTTTTAAAAGGGGAATTTAAACCATTGTTCTGTCAAGGTGATTCCACCAAGAGTCTGAAGGACATAAGACCTCTGACTTTTTCTGACTTTAAAACCAATATTCCTTCCACTTCCATGTTGGTTTCCAAGCTTAGTGATGAGAAATCTCTGAATAGTGTGGAGTCTCTGCATCTTTTTTTTTTTTTTTTTTTTTTTTTTTTTTTAAAGGAAAGACAGAGAGAAGGAAGGAAGGAAGGAAGGAAGGAAGAAAGGGAAACATCTTTTAAACATTTTCTTGTTTTATTGTATTTTGTTTTTCCGTTTTTTGTTACATGGGCTGGGGCCGGGAATCGAACCGAGGTCCTCCGGCATAGCAGGCAAGCACTTTGCCCGCTGAGCCACCGCGGCCCGCCCCCTCTGCATCTTTTTGAAGTATTTCTCATATCCTCTAGGATTAGTTCCACCAAGGCCCCTTGCACTGGAAGCTGCTGGCCTTTTGAACGCTCTAGTTTCTTTCATTACTGCTCTGTCTGCCTGGAAACTCACTGCCCTCCCCCTCTCTATGTGGGACATGACTCCCAGGGGTGTAAACCTCCCTGGTAACATGGGACAGAAATACTAGAATGAACTGGGACTCAGTATCAAGGGATTGAGAAAAACTTCTCAACTGAAAGGTGAAGAGAGAAATGAGACAAAATAAAGTGTCAGTGGCTGAGAGATTTCAAATAGAGTCAAGAGGTTATCCTTGAGGTTATTCTTATGCATTATATAGATAACCTCTTTTCAGTTTAAGGTATATTAGAGAAGCTAGAGGGAAGTGCCTGAAGCTGTAGAACTGTGTTCCAGTAGCCACTTTCATTAAGATGATCGTATAATGATATAGCTTTTTCAAAGTGACTGTATGATTGTGAAAACCTTGTTCTGATGCTCCTTTTATCTACGGTATGGACAGATGAGTAAAAAATAGGAATTAAAAATAAATCAATAATGGGGGAACAAATATTAAAATAAATTGAGTAGAGGGAAATACTAGTGGTCAATGAGAGGGAAGGGAAAGGGGTATGGTATGTATGAGTTTTTTCTTTTTTCTTTTGATTTCTTTTTCTGGACTAAATGTTCTGAGAAATTATCATGGTGATGAATATACAACTATGTGATGATATTGTGAGCCATTGTTTGCACACCAAGTATGGAATGTTCACACGAAAAGAATATTCATGTAGTTTGTTGATCAATTTTATTAATTAAAATTTTAAAAAAATAAAAAGGGGAATTTAATAAGTTGCATTTTACAGTTCTAAGGCCGAGAAAATGTCCCAATTAAAGCAAGTCTATAAAAATGTCCAAATTAAGGCACCAAGGGTACCTTCACTGGAGAAATGCCAGTGAAGTTCAGGGTTTCTCTCGCCACTGGGAAAGGCACGTGGTGAACATAGCGACATCTACTGGCTTCCTCTCCAGGCCTCTTGCTTCATGAAGCTCCCGGGAAGCATTTTCCTTCTTCGTCTCCGCAGGTCACTTACTGGTGGACTCTGTGGTTCTCTTGTCATTCTGTCATGATTCTGCAGCTCTCTCCTCGTTCTCAAAAAAGAACTCTCCAAAATTTCTCCTCTTTTATAGGATTCCAGTAAAGTAATCAATACCCACGAAGAATGGGTGGAGACACGTCTTCATCTAGTCAAGTTTAATACCCACCATTGATTGAGTTACATCTCCATTGGAGATAATCTAATAAAGTTTCTAGTTTATAGTACTGAACAGGGATTAGAAGAAACTGTTGCACCACAGGAGTAGGATTAAAACATGTCTTTTCTAGGGTACATAAATCCTTTCAAACTGGCACATTAGGTAATGGAAGGTTCCTCAAGTTTCTGACTTTCCCACAGATCCTCCAAAGACAAACGTGACCCACCACCCCATCTCTGACCGTGAGGTCATGCTGAGGTGCTGGGCCCTGGACTTCTACCCAGCGGAGATCACACTGACCTGGCAGAGGGAGGGGGAGGACCAGACCCAGGACACGGAGTTTGTGGAGACCAGGCCTGCGGGGGATGGAACCTTCCAGAAGTGGGCAGCATTGTTAGTGCCCCCTGGAGAGGAGCAGAGATACACATGCCATGTGCAGCACGAGGGGTTGACTGAACCCCTCACCCTGAGATGGGGTAAGGAGGGGGATAAGTGTGGGGCCTCTTCTCAGGGGAAGCAGGGGCCCTTCTGAGCTCCTCCAGCAGGGTCAGGGCCACTGACCTTTCCTTCCCTTCTCAGAGCCACCTTCAGAGTTCCCCATCCTCTTGGTGGAAATTATGGCTGGCCTGGTTCTCCTTGGAGCTATAGTGGCTGTGGTGGCTACAGTTGTGAACTGGAGGAACAAGAGCTCAGGTAGGGAAAGGGGCAGGGGTCTGAGGGTTCTTGTTCCACTCAGGGGTTTCCAGCCCCCGATAGCAGTTTGCCCTGTCCTCTTCCCTGGTACCATGAAGCCCCTCCTCATACCTGAGTTTATACCCTCTAGGACATGTTAGCCGTAGTTACTTTTATAAAACCTGTGAGAGAATGAAGGATAATTTTCCCAAGTGATGATATCAAGGCACTTGTTCCCAGCAGTCAGAGGGAAGGTCCCTGCTGAGGACAGACTTCCATGAGGACAGATAGTCCAGTCCCACAATCTCCTTTCTCCATGGTTCCTGATCCTGCCCTGGGTCTGCAGTCATAGTTCTGGAAACTTTCCTAGGATCCAGGACTAGTTCTCTAGAACCTCATGTCCTGCCTTTCACTAGTGGTTTTTCCTACAGGTGGAAATGGAGAGAGCCATACTCAGGCTGCTGGTAAGTGGTGGGATGGAGGGGCAGGTGGTATGGAGGGTGTGAGTCTGATCCCTGAGAGTTTGGGGTAGTGTAGACGGGAGTCCACGGGGCAGCTCATCCACCCCATAATTCCTCCTTTACTCACATCTCCCCGGGAGGCTCTGACCAGATCCTGTTTTTGTTCCTCCCCAGGTGGTGATGGTTCCCAGGGCTCTGATGAGTCTCTTACGGCTTCTAAAGGTGAAACCCTGGAGGGCCTGAAATGGGAGAGGGGTTGGGGCAGAGAGGACACGCCTGGGTGATGGGGATTCCTTGGATATGGACATTTTGTGTGTGTGAAGGGCTGTTCATAATGTCGACATTTACATAATGACATGACTTACGTCTTGATTATTTTCTTCTGTGGTGTTAGAAAGCTGCATTGAGTGGAACTGTGGCCTACAAGGGTTGTCCATACCTCCATTTGTGACTCCAAGAAGCCCTTCCTTTTGGATGTGAAGACTTTTCTTTCTGCGGCTGGCATCTCTATGTGTCTACATTCCCGTTAGTATAATGGGAAGATGTGGGACAGAGCTCACCCCCTGTTCCCAGAACCTCCTCCCCACACTGACCTGTGTTCCCTGGCCTTATCAATTTTCCTTTTCCAGCAGATGGGTATCAGATGTCTCCATCCTTGTCTTATCTTCATGTGGCCCAGAGCTGCGCCTTATTATTTCCCTTGAAAATAAAAATCTGGGTATAATTTTGCATTTCAAACTCTTACTGTATGATTCAATTGAGAGAGAGGAAGTGTCTTAATTTTTGAGAGAGAAAATAAATTGACCTGCATACTTACCAGAATCTGCATGTTTGTTGTGCTGAGTATTGCAGGAGAGAACAAGAGATGACTGTGGAGCCCTGAGGGTGCTCAGGGCTCAGGATATCGTGGACTTTGGGTCACTCCTCAGCTGGTTCATCTTCTCTGCTCCTCTGTCCTTTCCCTTCTGTGAACCTTCTCCCACCAGGACCTGTGGTCCCAGGGTCTCAGCCATCACCTAGCATCATCCCATCTGCAGAACCATCAGCAATGAGGACTTCCTGTGGCCTGGTCAGCCTGGGCTCAGGCCTGGTCTGACCCTCGGCCTCCACTGTTTGTGTGTTTATTTGATGAATGTGTGATTTTGTACAGGATGATGGTTTTCTTGTTCTTGGTGGTCTCCTCCTCCTCTGGTGTCCCTTCTCTACCCCAGCAGGAGGTGTGCTGACTGTCACTGTCCCTACAAGGCCCAGGACAGCTCCTGCACATGCGGCTCTCTGGGTCCAAGAGACTAGTGTTCAGACTCGTCCAGCTCTTACCCTCCCCTGGGGTATTTCCTGCATTGTTTTTTCATCCTTTCCCCCAATGTTTTCTAAGGAATCCGATTCAGGAATTAACAGGGAGGAGGGTATCTTATGGTTTCTCCTTCATTTAATTCCTGTGGGTTTGGTCCCTCTCTGCTTGCCTGCCCTCCCTCTCTGCCCCTACCCATCTCTAGGGGTCCCAGTGCTGGCTGCAGTCCCAGCCTGTGGGTTTGAAAAGCTGCCCCTAGTTTAGATGCACAGGTGGGCAATAGGGCTCTTAAGCCTGGATTGTTCTTGTCTGAAGAGGGGATTGAATTATGTGCTGTGGTCAGAGGGGGAGGGAGGGAGGGGTGAGCAGCTTTTGTGAGGAAAGTCCTGCTGGCATCAAAGTCAAGATGAGCGGAAGTTGTGCTGCAGCTGCCGCCAGACAGCATTCGATCTTCAGCTTCACTGGAAAGGCTTGTAGGAGAGGGAGGTGGTTCTCACTGACCATCCCTCTACCTGGTATTTGCTGAGTACTGGCTATAGAACACACTGTTTTTCCTTCTATAAACAGACTGAAATCGTAGGCCTTTAGTGAGAGGAGAGATGCTGTTTTAATTCAGGTAGTCTGGGCAGACCCCGCTGAGGTCATGACCTTTGAGGAAGGATTTGAAGGATGTGAAGGAGCTGTCCACAAGGATGTCTGGGGGAAGGTCTTCCCAGGCAGGGCACCGTGCAGCACATGGCAGCGGGCAGGGCCGGGTCTGTGAGTTCTGGAAAGATGCAGGAGGCCGGTGTGGCTGCAGCAGAGTCACTGAGATGAAGTCAGAGGTACGGCCAGAGGTTGTCAGTCTGGTGGATTTTGAAAGACTAATTTTTCTTCATGAGATGGGACTTACAAAGCAGTTTTGAACAACCGAGACATGTTAGTATTTCTCTTAAACAATTTTTCTGGCTGTTGTGCTGAGAATAGAATTGAGAGGTGAGGGGTCAGCAAGGGGTGAGTGAGGGACAACAGTATAAAATTAGTACAGTCTTCCAACTCGAAATGTCAGTTGCTTTGCCTGGGATAGTGCAGTATAAATAGTGGGAAATATAAGCTTATATTTTGAAAATTTATAGGATTTCCTACTGGTTTAAATTTAGGTTATGAGATAGAGATGAATCAAGGAGAACACCAAAATTTCCTCTGTACAAAGGAGAAGAGATCTTGCAAATAGAAATTTGGAGTCCTCATCAGTGGAAATGGGGAAGAACCTGGAAGGAGGATATTTGAAGGGTCATTATAGGAATTTTGTTCAGGAAGTTTAATGAGCTGTCCATCAGAAATATAAAATGAGGTGTCAAGTTGGCCATTGGATATATGAATCTGGAGTTTAGGAGAAGTTTCTGTGCTAGAGAAATAGTGTTGGGAGGTGTGCTAGTTTGCTAGCTGCCAGAATGCCATATACCAGAAATAGAAGGGCTTTTAAAGAAGGAAATTTAATAAGTTGCTAGTTTATAGTTCTAAGGCCGAGAAAGTGTCCCAATTAAAGCAGGTCTATAGAAATGTCCAATTAAAGGCATCCAGGGAAAGAGACCTTTTTCAAGAAGGCTGATGACATTCAGTGTTTCTCTCTCAGCTAGAAGGGCACATGGTGAACATGGCAGCTTCTGTTGGCTTTCTTGTGGCTCTACAAAAATTTCCAAAATGTTTCCTCTTTTAAAGGATTAATAGGTGGAGTCAGAACTCCAGGTAAGCTATCTGATCAAAAGTTACCACCCACAATTGGGGGGGTCACATCTCCATGAGAACAATCAAAATGCTCCCAGCCAGCGATACTGAATGAAGACTAAAGGACATGGCTTTTCTGGGGTCCACCAAAGATTCAACCAGCATAGGAGGTGATGCCATGTAAGTGATATTTTACACCTTGGAGTGGATGAGGTCACCAAGGATGTGATTAACACCTGAACCTAACTACAAAGTTTTAATACTGGGAAAACTGCATGTGTGAGAAGGGTATATGTTGTTGTTCTAGTTTGCTAGCTGCTGGAATGCAATATACCTGAAATGGAACAGCTTTTAAAAAGGGGAATTTAATATGTTGCTAAGTTCTAATAGTTCTAAGGCCAAGAAAATGCCCAATCTAAGGCATCCAAGGAAAGATACCTTGGTTCAAGAAGGCTGATGACGTTCAGCATTTCTCTCTCAGCTGGAAGGGCACATGGCAAACATGGTGGTGTTTGCTGACTTTCTCTCCAGGCTTCTTGTTTTATGAAGCTCCCTGGAAGGTGTTCTCCTTCTTCATTCTCCAAAGGTTGCTGGTGGACTCTCTGCTTCTCATGTCTATGTCTTTCTGAAGCTTTCTCCAAAATGCTTCCTCTTTTAAAGGATTCCAGTAAAGTAATCAAGACCCACCTGGAATGGGTGGAGATATGTCTCCACCTAATCAAATTTAATACCCACACTTGATTGAGTCACATCTCCATGGAGATAATCTAATTAAAATTTCCAGCATGCAGTGCTGAATAGGAATTAGAAGAAATGGCTGTCTTTACAAAATGGGATTAGGATTAATGCATGACTTTTCTAGGGTACATAAATCCTCTCAAACCAGCACAGCTGTACTCTCTGCACGATATTTTGGTAAACCTACATACAGCAAAACAAGAAGAAATGAGGCCAGTTGAAAATAAATAGCAAAATGACAGACCTAATTCCAACTATATCAATGATCACATTCAATATAAAAGGACTAAAATTATAAAAGGCAGAGATTGTCAGACTAGATAAAAAGTCCATACAAACTATATGTTATCTATTTGAGACACATTTTAAATTCAAACACAAAAATAGGTTGAAAGTTAAAGGGTGGAAACAGATATGTCACATAAATAGCAAGAACAAAAAAACCTGGAATATTAATATAAAATAGACATTAAGAGAAGAAGTATTGCTAGATACAAAATAAGGATAATTTATAATGCAAAGAATCAATATTATAAGCATACATACTAAATGAATGTATAAGCATCTAATAACAGAGCTTCAAAATAACAGAAGCATAAACTGTCAGAACTGAAAAGAGAAATACACAAATTAAGAATTATATCTTGGGATCAACACTCCTCTCACAATAACTGGTAGAACAAGAAAACAGAAACCAGTAAAAATACAGAAGACTTGAGCCAAATCAACCTGGCCTAAGTGGCATTTATAGACTATCCCAACCCACATGAATAATATAGACAATATTTTTCAAATGCATATAGAGGCTGGGAAAATGTCCAAATGAAGGCAAAATCAAGTCTGGCTGCTGGCTAACCATGGGTCCTTAGCTTGTCTCATGGCAAGGCACAAGGTAGCATCTCCTGATCGCTTCCTTCTCTTCCATGTTCTATTTTAGCTTATTGCTTCCTGTGGCCTCTCTCTCTCTCTCTCTCTCTCTCTCTCTCTCTCTCTCTTCCTCCATCCCTCCCTCCCTCCCTCTCTCTATCTTTTCACTCCATTTATAAAGGACTCCCATAACAGGGTTAAGACCCATCCTGATTGAGGTGCTACATACCTTAACTAAGTGGCCTATTTACAATGTCCTGCTTATAACAGGTTCACAGCCACAGGAATGGATTAACTTAAACAATACGGTTTTCTGGGGCACATACAGCTTCAAACCACCATACCTTATATTCTTAGTTTACTGAGAAATTTTACCATGAATGGTGCTGAATTTTTATAATGCATTTTCTGCATATAGATGATTCAATGGTTATTCGCCTTTATTCTTTACTATCAGGTACAAATAGGAGCGATCAGGAGATACAGAAACTAAGATCCCCACAATTACAAGTCAGGAAGTCCTTACCAAATTTAACTCAGTCTTTCTGGCTACAGAGGCTGTTCTTTCCCTTTACAGCCCCAGATGTGCTCAGAACAGATTTCTCAAGACAATAGTAGAGTCCTCTCTCTCGCCTCCAGGACTTTACGTCTCAGTAAAATCTACCCTGAGGATAATACTTAAAATTGCTACCAGCTCCCTTCATCTTCCCTACCTTGTTCTTTTCCTCTGAATCACTCTTTGCTTTCTGACACTCTGCTAATTTATTTCAGTTACTTTCTTGTTTACTGCCTGAATCTTCTACCAGAATGTACACTCCATAAGGGCAAGGGTTTTTAAAATATATATTTTCATTGACAAATCTTCACACACATACATTCCATATATAGTATACAATCAGTGGCTCACAATATCATCACATAGTTTTGTATTCATAACCATGATCATTTTTAGAACAATTGCACTCCAGAAAAAGATATAAAAAGATAAAAGGAAAAAATCATATATTCCATTCCCTTATCACTCCCTCTCTTGGTATTTCCATCTACCCAAATTATTTTACCTCTTATTCCCCTTATTATTTATTTATTTTTTATCAATTTTTTTTTACTCATCTATCCATACCTGGGATAAAAGGAGCATCAGACACTAGGTTTTCACAATCATACTGTACTGTAAACACTGTAAAAGTTATAGCTTTATGCAATTGCCATCAAGAATCAAGGCCACTAGAAACAGCTCAACAGTTTCAGGGGCTTCTCTCTAGCCATTCCAATACACCATCAACTAAAAAGGGATATCTATATAATGCATAAGAATAACCTCCAGGATAACCTCTTAACTGTGTTTGAAATCTTTCAGCCACTAAAACTTTATTTTGTCTCATTTCTCTCTTCCCCATTTTGGTCAAGAAGGCTTCCTCAATCTCTTGATGCCAGTTCCCAAGGTCAGGGATTTTTAACTAATTTGGCTTGACAGATCCCAAATGCCCACAATAGTATCTGGAACTCAATAGATGCTCAAAAACATTTGTTAAAGACTGAATATATCTTGAGACCAGAATTCTTTAAAGCTGAGCCTGTGTCAGAAAGGTAGGTAGTTTCTGATATGAGATTCAGGGCTCCTCTTTGTTTGTGCACCTGGAAGGGGACAACTCATTAGCTTTTCCCTGGCAGGGGACACACAATCCAGTAAGCCCTGCATTGGCCCCACCACACTCTGATGCAGCCACAGGCTAGGACGAGAGATGGACATCAGCTACCTCTGAAGCCTCTCAGCCTCTGGAGGGGATGTCCCTAGAAAATTTGTGGGGTTTTAGGCAATGGAGTCCTCTTAGTTGCAGCCTTAGAACCAGAAAACTTTACTCTTGCTCAACCCACCGCATGTCAGGCCCTGAGGCCTCCCTGACCTGCAACTCTGGTTCAGTTGGCAAGACCAGAAATTAGATATGAGTCCAGGATCTCCCACCTTCAAGTTCTCCAATCAAGGGATTGGGGAAGTCAAGGAGCAGGGTCTGAGGGGATACAGGATACAGGTCGGGATCTGCGTAGAACCCTGAAGAAGAAAAGAGGCAGGGCCCACACAGAGTCCTGGGCTCTCAGGTTTGGGGAAGGGAGAGGAGGCAGGAGCTTCAGATTCTGATTCTCTACTCTATGATCAATGATCTTTAGCTGAATTATTTTGCTTTAGAATCTCTACTTCTGAAAAGGTGGGCTAGATTATGTGTCTGCTCTTCTGAGAAGTGTCTTTTCATGTCTTTGCCCTATTTTTTATTGGGTTCTTTGTCTTTTTATTGTTGAGTTAAAGAATTTCTTTATATATTCTGGATACTAAACACTTATCTACTATGCAGTTTCTAAATATTGCCTCTCATTGCTTAGGCTGACTTTTTACTTTCTTGACAAAGGTCTTTGATTCAGAATAGTGTTTAATTTTGAGAAGATCCCATTTATCTATTTCTTTCTTTAGTATTCATGCTTTTAGTGTAAAAAAAGCTTTCAGTCTTTCCCCATTGAGGATGATGTTAGCTGTGGATTTTTCAAGTATTCCCTTTATCATGTTATGGAAGTTCCCTTCTATTCCTATCATTTAAAGCATTTTCATCAAGAAAGGATATTGAATTTTGTCCAAACCCTTTTCTGCATCATTTGAGATGATCTTGTAAATTTTCTGCTTTGATTCACTGACATGGGTATTACATTAATTGATTTTCTTATTTTGAACCATCCTTGCATATCTGGGATGAATCCTACTTGGTCATGGTGTATAATTCTTTTAATGTGCTGCTGTATTATATTGAGAATTTTTGCATCTATACTCATTAGAGAGATTGGTGTATAATTTTCTCTTCCTCTGTCTTTGGTTTTGTATGAGGCTGATGTTGGCTTTATAGAATAAGTAAAATATCTTTCCCTCCTTTTCGATCTTTTTGAACAGTTTGACCAGGATTGGTACTAATACTTTTTTTTTTTTTTTGGCTTTTACAATGGAAATTTATTACTTTACAAGTTTATGATTCAAAGACCATGAAAATTATGAAGGGGTAATTTTTTTGATGCCCAGTTAAGGCATCAATAAGACGATACCTTCTCTGAAGTAAGGCTGATGGCATCTGGGGTTCGTATGTCATGTAGGAAGACACGTGCTAATCCTTCTCCCACAGGTTTTGTTGCTTTCAGGTTCTGAATTTTTTCAGTTTCTGTGGGTCCTTAGTTGCATTTCTGAGCATTCCTCTCTCTCTCCAAACTCTCTTAGCCTTTCTGTCTTTTATCATCTCATAAAGGACTCCAGTGAAGAATTAAGATCCACCTTGAATAGGATGGGCCACATCTCAATTGAAAGAACCTAATCAAAACGTCCCACCTACAGTAGGTCTGCACCAGAGGGATGGATTAAAAGGACAAGGTCTTTTCTGGGGTATATAACCACATCAAACCAGCACAGATGACTTGTCTTTCTCATCTAGCTAGCTCGTTTGGAATTTGGACTCATACAGCTGGGCTCCAGAATCCATGTTTTTCTATCACTGCCTTATACTAGATCTTTTTAAGACATTTAACAAATACTTTGTTGATATTATTTTGTGAACAAAATAGAAAATTGTGCACTGAATGATAATATAATTTTGTGGATTTGTAACTTATGCCTATACCCAAAGTATACTTAGCCAATGTTAACCTAAGGTAAGGCTCTAGGATCCTGCGATGATTTGGTAAGAACATCAATGACCTAGTCATTCAATCTGTAGATGACATGATGTTGATGTATAGATACATAGGAAGACAAAATTAATATAAATCCCAATACCTAGGACATACCCAACACCAAAAAAAAAACCCAAAAAACCCAGAATCTATGGGGATGCAACACAGGTGTCAATATTTTTAAAGTCCCCAAGGTAATTTTTTTTTATTAATTAAAAAAAATTAACTAACACAACATTTAGAAATCATTCCATTCTACATATACAATCAGTAATTCTTAATATCATCACATAGATGTATGATCATCATTTCTTAGTACATTTGCATCGATTTAGAAAAAGAAATAGCAAGACAACAGAAAAAGAAATAAAATGATAATAGAAAAAAATAAAAATAAAAAATAAAAAAATATATAAAAAACAAAAAATCTATAGCTCAGATGCAGCTTCATTCAGTGTTTTAACATAATTACATTACAATTAGGTAGTATTCTGCTGTCCATTTTTGAGTTTTTGTATCCAGTCCTGTTGCACGGGCTGTATCCCTTCAGCTCCAATTACCCATTATCTTACCCTGTTTCTAACTCCTGCTGGTCTCTGTTACCAATGACATATTCCAAGTTTATTCTCTAATGTCGGTTCACATCAGTGGGACCATACAGTATTTGTTCTTTAGTTTTTGGCTAGACTCACTCAGCATAATGTTCTCTAGGTCCATCCATGTTATTACATGCTTCATAAGTTTATTCTGTCTTAAAGCTGCATAATATTCCGTCGTATGTATATACCACAGTTTGTTTAGCCACTCGTCTGTTGATGGACATTTTGGCTGTTTCCATCTCTTTGCAATTGTAAATAATGCTGCTATAAACATTGGTGTGCAAATGTCCGTTTGTGTCTTTGCCCTTAAGTCCTTTGAGTAGATACCTAGCAATGGTATTGCTGGGTCGTATGGCAATTCCATATTCAGCTTTTTGAGGAACCGCCAAACTGCCTTCCACAGTGGTTGCACCATTTGACATTCCCACCAACAGTGGATAAGTGTGCCTCTTTCTCCGCATCCTCTCCAGCACTTGTCATTTTTTGTTTTGTTGATAATGGCCATTCTGGTGGGTGTGAGATGATATCTCATTGTGGTTTTGATTTGCATTTCTCTAATGGCCAGGGACATTGAGCATCTCTTCATGTGCCTTTTGGCCATTTGTATTTCCTCTTCTGAGAGGTGTCTGTTCAAGTCTTTTTCCCATTTTGTAATTGGGTTGGCCGTCTTTTTGTTGTTGAGTTGAACAATCTCTTTATAAATTCTGGATACTAGACCTTTATCTGATATGTTGTTTCCAAATATTGTCTCCCATTGTGTAGGCTGTCTTTCTACTTTCTTGATGAAGTTCTTTGATGCACAAAAGTGTTTAATTTTGAGGAGCTCCCATTTATTTCTTTCTTTCTTCAGTGCTCTTGCTTTAGGTTTAAGGTCCATAAAACCACCTCCAATTGTAAGATTCATAAGATATCTCCCTACATTTTCCTCTAACTGTTTTATGGTCTTAGACCTAATGTTTAGATCTTTGATCCATTTTGAGTTAACTTTTGTATACGGTATGAGATGACAGGTCCTCTTTCATTCTTTTGCATATGGATATCCAGTTCTCTAGGCACCATTTATTGAAGAGACTGTTCTGTCCCAGTTAGTTGGCTTGACTGCCTTATAAAAGATCAAATGTCCATAGATGAGAGGGTCTATATCTGAGCACTCTATTCAATTCCATTGGTCGATATATGTATCTTTATGCCAGTACCATGCTGTTTTGACCACTGTGACTTCATAATATGCCTTAAAGTCCGACAGTGTGAGACCTCCAGCTTCGTTTTTTTTTCCTCAAGATACTTTTAGCAATTTGGGGCACCCTGCCCTTCCAGATAAATTTGCTTATTGGTTTTTCTATTTCTGAAAAATAAGTTGTTGGGATTTTGATTGGTATTGCATTGAATCTTTAAATCAATTTAGGTAGAATTGACATCTTAACTATATTTAGTCTTCCAATCCATGAGCACGGTGTGCCCTTCCATCTATTTAGGTCTTCTGTGATTTCTTTTAACAGTTTTTTTTGTAGTTTTCTTTGTATAGGTCCTTTGTTTCTTTAGTTAAATTTATTCCTAAGTATTTTATTCTTTTAGTTGCAATTGTAAATGGGATTCGTTTCTTGATTTCCCCCTCAGCTTGTTCATTGCTAGTGTATAGAAACACTACAGATTTTTGAATGTTGATCTTTTAACCTGCTACTTTGCTGTACTAATTTATTAACTCTAGTAGTTTTGTTCTGTATTTTTCTGGGTTTTTGATGTATAGTATCATATCATCTGTAAACAGTGATAATTTTACTTCTTCCTTTCCAATTTTGATGCCTTGTATTTCTTTTTCTTGTCTAATTGCTCTGGCTAGAACTTCCAACATGATGTTGAATAATAGTGGTGATAATGGACATCCTTGTGTTGTTCCTGATCTTAGGGGGAAAGTTTTCAATTTTTCCCCATTAAGGATGATATTAGCTGTGGGTTTTTCATATATTCCCTCTATCATTTTAAGGAAGTTCCCTTGTATTCCTATCCTTTGAAGTGCTTTCAACAGGAAAGGATGTTGAATCTTGTCAAATGCCTTCTCTGCATCAATTGAGATGATCATGTGATTTTTCTGCTTTGATTTGTTGATGTGGTGTATTACATTAATTGATTTTCTTATGTTGAACCATCCTTGCATACCTGGGATGAATCCTACTTGGTCATGATGTATAATTCTTTTAATGTGTTGCTGGACTCCATTTGCTAGAATTTTGTTGAGGATTTTTACATCTATATTCATTAGAGAGATTGGTCTGTAGTTTTCTTTTTTTGCCTTTGCCTGGTTTTGGTATGAGGGTGATGTTGGCTTCATAGAATGAATTAGGTAGCTTTCCCTCCACTTCCATTTTTTTTGAAGAGTTTCAGCAGAGTTGGTACTAATTCTTTCTGGAATGTTTGATAGAATTCACCTGTGAAGCCATCTGGTCCTGGGCTTTTCTTTTTGGGAAGCTTTTTAATGACTGATTCAATTTCTTTACTTGTGATTGGTTTGTTGAGGTCATCTATTTCTTCTTGAGTCAAAGTTTGTTGTTCATGCCTTTTAGGAACTTGTCCATTTCATCTCCATTGTTGTATTTATTAGCATAAAGTTGTTCATAGTATCCTGTTATTACCTCCTTTATTTCTGTGGGGTCAGTGGTTATGTCTCCTCTTCCATTTCTGATCTTATTTATTTGCGTCCTCTCTCTTCTTCTTTTTGTAAATCTTGCTAAGGCCCCATCAATCTTGTTGATTTTCTCATAGAACCAACTTTTGGTCTTATTGATTTTCTCTATTGTTTTCATGTTCTCAATTTCATTTATTTCTGCTCTAATATTTGTTATTTCTTTCTTTTTGCTTGCTTTGGGATTAGTTTGCTGTTCTTTCTCCAGTTCTTCCAAGTGGACAGTTAATTCCCGAATTTTTGCCCGTTCTTCTTTTCTGATATAGGCATTTAGGGCAATAAATTTCCCTCTTAGCACTGCCTTTCCTGCATCCCATAGGTTTTGATATGTTGTGTTTTCATTTTCATTTGCCTCGAGATATTTACTAATTTCTCTTGCAATTTCTTCCTTGACCCACTGGTTATTTAAGAGTGTGTTGTTGCACCTCCATGTATTTGTGAATTTTCTCGCACTCTGCCTATTACTGATTTCCAACTTCATTCCTTTATGTTCCAAGAAAGTGTTGTGTATGATTTCAATCTTTTAAAATTTGTTGAGTCTTGCTTTGTGACCCAGCATATGGTCTATCTTTGAGAATGATCCATGAGCACTTGAGAAAGAGGTGTATCCTGCTGTTGTGGGGTATAATGTCCAAAAATATCTGTTAAGTCTAGCTCATTTATTGTAATACTCAAATTCTCTGTTTCTTTATTGATCCTCTGTCTAGATGTTCTGTCCATTGATGAGAGTGGGGAATTGAAGTCTCCAACTATTATGGTAGATGTGTCTATTTCCCTTTTCAGTAATTGCAGTGTATTCTTCACGCATTTTGGGGCATTCTGATTCATTGCATAAATATTTATGATTGTTATGTCTTCTCATTTAATTGTTCCTTTTATTAGTAGATAGTATCCTTCTTTGTCTCTTTTAACTGTTTTACATTTGAAGTCTAATTTGTTGGATATTAGTATAGCTACTCTTGCTCTTTTCTGGTTATTATTTGCACGAAATATCTTTTCCCAACCTTTCACTTTCAACCTATGTTTATCTTTGGATCTAAGATGTGTTTCCTGTAGACAGCATATAGAAGGATCCTGTTTTTTAATCCATTCTGCTAGTCTATGTCTTTTGATTGGGGAATTCAGTCCATTAACATTTAGTGTTATTACTGTTTGGGTAATACTTTCCTCTACCATTTTGCCTTTTGTATTTTATATGTCATATCTGATTTTCCTTCTTTCTACACTCTTCTCCATACCTCTGTCTTCTCTCTTTTCATATCTGACTCTAGTGCTCCCTTTAGTATTTCTTGCAGAGCTGGTCTCTTGGTCACAAATTCTCTCAGTGACTTTTTGTCTGAAAATGTTTTAATTTCTCCCTCATTTTTGAAGGACAATTTTGCTGGATATAGAAGTCTTGGTTGGCGGTTTTTCTCTTTTAGTAATTTAAATATATCATCCCACTGTCTTCTTGCTTCCATGGTTTCTGCTGAGAAATCTACACATAGTCTTATTGGGTTTCCCTTGTATGTGATGGATTGTTTTTCTCTTGCTGCTTTCAAGATCCTCTCTTTCTCTTTGACCTCTGGCATTCTAACTAGTAAGTGTCTTGGAGAATGCCTATTTGGGTCTATTCTCTTTGGGGTGTGCTGCACTTCTTGGATCTGTAATTTTAGGTCTTTCATAAGAGTTGAGAAATTTTCAGTGATAATTTCTTCCATTAGTTTTTCTCCTCCTTTTCCCTTCTCTTCTCCTTCTGGGACACCCACAACACATATATTTGTTCGCTTCATATTATCATTCAATTCCCTGAGCCCCTGCTCAAATTTTCCCATTCTTTTCCCTATAGTTTCTGTTTCTTTTGGATTTCAGATGTTCCATCCTCCAGTTCACTAATTCTAACCTCTGTCTCTTGAAATCTACCATTGTAGGTTTCCATTGTTTTTTTCATCTCTTCTACTGTATCTTTCATTCCCATAAGTTCTGTGATTTGTTTTTTCAGACTTTCCATTTCTTCTTTTTGTTCATCCCTTGCCTTCTTCATGTCCTACCTCAATTTATTGATTTGGTTTTTGAAGAGGTTTTCCATTTCTGTTCGTATATTCAGAATTAGTTGTCTCAGCTCCTGTATCTCATTTCAGCTATTGGTTTGTTCCTTTGACTGGGCCATATCTTCAATTTTCCTGATGTGATTTGTTATTTTTTGCTGGCGCCTGGGCATTTAATCAGATTTCCCTGAGTGTGGGACCCAGCAGGTTGAAAGACTTTCCTGTGAAGTCTCTGGGCTCTGTTTTTTTTATCCTGCCCAGTATATGGTGCTTGTCTGTCTGTGGGTCCCACCAGTAAAAGATATTGTGGCTCCTTTAACTTTGGAAGACTTTCGCTGCTAGGTGTGTGGTGGAGACAGGAAAGGTTGTAGTCTGGTTTTAATGGCTTCAAATTGTGAAGTCCTGGGATCTGAATTCCTTGAGAGAGGAATTCCACCTGAGTTGCGTTTCACCCCTCCTGCAGGAAAGGTTCAGGTGGTAGAGAGCCCTGAAAGCAGCCTGTTTCTGCGTTCGGAGCAGTTACAACCTGTGTCATCCCAGCGCTGAGCCCAGAGGCAACCAAGTCTCGGTAGAAACAGCCGCAGAAGGCTCTGTTTTGTCCCCTTTCCTTTTTCAGTTAGCCCAATAGGCGACTTCTGCCTTGATCTGTTTCACCTGAGTTGAGGGCTATTTTTAGTAGTCAGAAGTTGTTCATTAATGCCACTATTGGTGTTAGTTTGGACTCAGTCTCTACTACTGTTGGAGACTCTTTCCTTTCCCTCCGGGAAGCCACCTGTGGGGGAGGGGCGCCCACTGCCGTGGCTTGGGGAACCGCTGATCCGAGGCTCCCAGCTGGCCCGGGAAGCCACGTGAGTGGGAGGGGCACCGGTTTCCAGCTGCTGCAGCTTGTGGAACCGCTGATCTGAGGCTCTCAGCCGGCCCAGGAAGCCGCGTGTGTGGGAGGGGCACTGGTCGCCGGCCACCGCGGCTTGGGGAACCCCTGATCCAAGGCTCTTAGCTGGCCCGGGAAGCCGCACGTGGGGGAGGGGCGCCGGCCGCCGCGGGTTGGGGAACCGCTGATCCGAAGCTCCCAGCCGGCTCGGGAAGCCACCCGTGAGGGAGGGGCGCCAGCCGCCAGCTGCCGCGGCTTGGGGAACTTGCCTCTCCGAGTCTCTCAGCCGGACCGGGAAGGAGGGAGGGAGGGGCGCTTGCCACCAGCCGCCGCAGCCCAGGGAAGCACACACTGCTCGGGGACCTCACCACAGCAGAGTCTCGCAGCCAGTCCAGCCAGTCCAGACTGGGGTACGCTGTGTGTCCGATCTCTGTTGTGGCTCTGGGAGCTGTTCTGTACTGTTTCTAGTTATTTAGTAGTTGTTCTGGAGGAGGAACTAAGATGTGCGCACCTTACTAAGCCGCCATCTTCTCCAGAAGTTGGTACTAATACTTTCTTTAGTGCTTGGGAGAATTCACATGTGAAGCCATCTGGTCCTGGACTTTCCCTTTTGGGGAGCTTCTTAATGTCTGAGTCAATCTCTTTAGTTGTGATTGGTTTGTTGAGGTTGTCTATTTCTTCTCTAATTAATGTTAGTTGTTCATGCCTTTCTAGGAAGTTGCCCATTTCATCTATGTTGTCTAGTTTATTAGCACATAATTGTTCATAGTATCTTCTCATCACCTCCTTTATTTCTGTGGGTTCAATGGTTATGTCTCCTCCTCCATTTCTGATTTTATTTCTCTCTCTCTCTCATCAACCAAGGGGTCCATTGATTTTATTGATTTTCTCAGAGCCAACTTCTGGTTTTGTTGAGTTTCTCGATTGTTTTCATGTTCTCAATTTCATTTATTTGTGCTGTTATTTTTTTCCTTTTGTTTGCTTTGGAGTTAGTTTGCTGTTCTTTGTCTAGGTCTTCCATGTGAACAATTAATTCCTTGATTTTTTGCTTTTTTTTTTTTAAATATAGTCATTTAATGCAGTAAATTTCCCTGTCAGCACTGCCTCTGCTGCATCCCATAAATTTTGATATGTTGTGTTTTCATTTTCATTTGCCTTGAGGTATTTACTGATTTTTCTTGTAGTTTGTTCCTTGATCTATTGTTTGTTTAAGAGTGTGTTGTTAGCCTTCATGTATTTGTTAATTTTCTGGCTCTCTGCCTGTTATTAATTTCCAACTTCTTTCCATTATGAACCAAAAGGTGTTTTGTATGATTTCAATCTTTTTAAATTTTGTGAGACTGGCTTTGTGTCCCAGCATATGGTCTGTCCTTGAGAACGATCCCTGAACACTTGAGAAAAATATGTATCCTGCTGTTGTGGAATCTAATGTTTTGTAAACATCTGTTAAGCCTAGTTCACTTATTGTATTATTCAAATTCTCTGTTTTTTTATTGATCCTCTGTCTAGATGTTCTGCCCATTGATGAAAGCAGGAATTTGAACTCTCCAACTATTGGGGTTTTTTTTCTTAACATGGGCAGGCACTGGGAATTGAACCTAGGTCTCCAGCATGGCAGGTGAGAACTCTCTCTCCTGAGCCACCATGGCCTGCCCTGAAGTCTCCAACTATTATGGTACAGTTGTCTCTTTCTCCCCTCAGCATTGTCAGTGTTTGCCTCGTGTACTTTGGAGCACTCTGGCTAGAGTGAATAAATGTTTGTGATTGTTATGTCTTCTTGTTGAATTGTTCCTTTTATTAATACATAGTGGTCTTCTTTGTCTCTCTTAATTGTTTTACATTTGAAGTCTACTTTGTCTGATATTAGTATAGCTACTCCTGCTATTTTCTAATTGTTGTTTCTATGAAATATCTTTTCCCCAACCTTTCACTTTTGATCTATTTTTTGTCCTTTTATATAAAGTGAGTCTCCTGTAGACAGCATATAGATGGGTCCTGCTTTTTAATCCATTCTGCCAGTCTGTGTCATTTGAATGGGGCATTTACTCCATTAACATTTAGCATTATTATTGTAAAGGCAGAATTTTCTTCTACCATTTTGTCTTTTGGATTTTATATGTCATATGTAATTTTCCTCCTTTTTATCTTAACTGATAGTCTGCATTTCTACACTCTTCTCCACACCTCTCTCTCCTGACTTTTCCTCTGCCTGTAGTGATCACTTTAGTATTTCTGGCAGAGCCAGTCTCTTGGTCACTGAAGGTTATTTGTCTGAAAATATTTTAATTCCCCTTATTTTTGAAGGACAATTTTGCTGGGTATAGAATTCTTGGTTGATAGTTTTTCTCTTTTAGAATCATAAATATATCATAGCACTGCCTTCTTGCCTCCATGGTTTCTGCTGAGAAATCCACATGTGGTCTTATTGGGCTTCCCTTTTATGTGATGGATTGCTTTTCTCTTGCTGCTTTCAAAATTCTCTCTTTCTCTTTGACATCTGACAATCTGATTACTGAGTATCTTGTGGTATGTCTACTTCGATCTATTCTGTTTGGGGTACACTGCACTTCTTGGATCTGTAATTTTATACCTTTCATAAGAGATGGGAAATTTTCAGTGATTATTTCCTCCATTAGTCTTTTTCCTTTTCTTTTCTCTTCTCCTTCTGGGACACCCACAACATATATTCATACACTTCATGTTGTCATTCAATTTTCTGATTTGAATTTTTTCAAAATCCAAATTTTTTTGAATCATATCTTAAATTATTTTCTGTATATTTTCTTTTGTGTGTCAGATTTCAGATGTCCAGTGTTCTAGTTCACTAATCCTTTCTTCTGCATCATCAAATCTATTGTGGGTTTCCATTGTTTTTCTTCTCTTCTACTGTGCCTTTCATTCATTTTCTTCTTTTTGTTTTCCCAATGCCTTCTTTATATCCTCCTTCAACTTGTTGATTTTATTTTTGATGAAAATTTGCATGTCTGTCAAACATCCTGAATTTGTTGTTTCAAGTCCTGTATCTCCTTTGAATTGTTGGTTCATTCCTAGGACTGGACCATATCTTTGATTTTCCTAGTATGACTTGTTATTTTTTGCTGGCATCTAGACATATGATTTCTTTAATTAATTTATCCTGGAGGTTGTTTTCACTCTTTTACCTGGGATTTTCTTGCTGGGTGGCTTTGTTGTCTATCTGTTCCTTGACACTCAATTCAACTTATTCTAGACCTCTAGCATAGGTTCTGTTTAACTGAACAGAATTTTTCAATTCTTGTTTTCTGTTTCTTGCTCTGCCTATCTGGGGACTTTTTTTTATTAGAACAATGTCCTAATATAATATAGGCCCCAGTCAGACTTCCCTAGACTGGACTAGCCTCCTTTCAGGAGGAAAGAGTCACCAGCATCCATTTTCCCTGAGGGTGAGACCCAGCAGGTTGTCAGACATTCCTATGAAGTCTCTAGACTCTGTGCTTTTCCTATCCTGCCCAGCAGGTGGCACTTGTCTTCCCGTGGCTTCTCACCACCATAAAGTGATGTGGTGCCTTTAATTTCAACAGACTTTCCCTGTTGGGGGCATGTTGAGACAGAGGTAAGGTTGTAGTTGGCATTAATTGCTTCAGTTTTTTCATCCCTGGTGCCTGCATTCCTTTGAAGGAGGTATTCCACTTGAGCTGGGCCTCACTTTTCTGTTGGGGATGGTACAGCCTTTAGGAAATCAACCCCTTTCACCTGACTACTTTGTCTCTCAGACAAGCTTAATTATGCCCTTGCCTGGGGTAATGCTGGGGCCTGAGAAGGCCTCAAGCTCTATCAAATGAACTGTTAGTGGGTACAAAACAAACTAACAAAAGTGCCTTTTCAGAGTGAGACCCCTAATCCTTGGGTTCATCAATCAAGAGCTTATGACGTTATGTGGCTCTATGTATCTCCAGGCTGTATGTGTCCCCTCATTGGGGTCCAACCCTTTTCCATTATTTTGTGCTGTCTGACTCAAAAAGCCTTTGTTTTGCTTTTGCCATCAGCACTGCCTCCTCTCAGCTGGGGCAAAAGCTCCTAGTACATTTAGTGTTTATCCAGGTTTACCTGTGCTGGGGGCCTATTTTCAGTAGTCAGATTTCATTAATTAATTTTACAGTTGGAGATTGGTTGAGCTAAAGCCTTGGTGCTAATAAATTCTGTTTCCCTTTCTGTCAGAGAAACACCTGAGGTGCTCATGCAGGAGGGGAGGCACCCTCCACAGCTTGAGGGGCTTACAGTTCTATGTAAGGTCTCAGCCAGTCCACCTGGTCCAGATTGGTGTATGCTGTGTGTCTGGTCACTGATGTTGCCCCAGTAGAGGGTCTGTACTGTTCTTGGCTATTTACTCGGAGGATGAACTAAACTCCAGACCTCACTAAGCCACATCTTGCCCCACAACATCCACATATGCTTTTTTTTTAGCATGGGCAGGCACTGGGAACTGAGCCCTGGTCTCCGGCATGTTGGGTAAGAATTCTGCTACTGAGCCACCATGGCCCTCTACATATGCATATACTTTTGAAGATTTATTCATAATTATTAAGAAATGGGAATAACCAAGATGTCCTTCAACTTATGAATGGGAAAGCAAACTTGAGCATCCATACAACTGAATATTACCTGGCAATAAAAAGAAATGAACTATTGATTGTTGAAACAAAACTTATGAATCTCAAGTGCATTTTGTGATATGAAAGAAACTAAACCCAAAACGGTACATAACATACAATTCTACTTCCTTGATGTTCTAGAAAGGCAAAATTATAGGGATGGATATCAGATTACTATTTCCCAGGGTTTGGGTATACCATGCCATGGTGGGAATTTTGTAGGAGATGGAACTATTCTATGTCATGCTTGTGGTGGTGGACAGCACACAACTCCATAGAGCTATACATCTCAAAAGAGTGGATTTTGCTCCATGAAAATTTTTAAAAAAGAAAATTTACTAAATGTGACAATTTAACAACAAATTTGTATTACTAGATAAAAGATAGTAATCCAACTGTTAAAAGAGATACTCTTTAAATACAGGAATACAATAAGATGTAAGGAAAAGATTTGAAAAAGATACCATAGAAAACTTAACAAAAGAAAGCTGTAGGGCTATATTAGTGTCTGAGAAAGAAGACTTTAAGGCTAGAAATTTTATAACATTTCATAATATATTATGACATTTTGTAATGAGAATGCTGTCAACTCACTAGGAAGATGTGACCATTTTAAAATTTGAATATATATGACAATGTAGACTCAAAATGTATAAATGAATAGGCAAATAAAAAATCATCATTGGAGATATTGACAAACTTCTGTAATAAACAGAATAAAATTCAGTAAGCATATAGAAGATATAAACTGTTGTATAAAGATATAAACCAGGATAAATACTAGTGTGCCAAATCTCCAAGTTGTCAGAATAAAATGTAATTCTGTGCCTAAGGCTTACAGAAAGCTTAATGTGATTACCATGAAAAAAGGGGGACATGTTGTGGAGGATCAGGATGCACAGAGTTCAAGCTGACAATAGGTAGAAGCCACTTGCTTTTTTTTCTTGCTGCTCATCATAAATTGTGAGAAGAGCTAAGTAAGCTAAAGAAAGGTTTGTTAGGCTAACAGAATTTAACCTAATTTTCTCCTTAAAAACAAGAATTTGTTGGGTTTGAAGACTTCAGCCTCTTCAGATGGCAAATAATGCTAGGAAATGGAGCCCTAGGTGGGAGGAAATTCATTTTCTCCATCATTACATGTGGGAGAAATGTAAACAATTTGTGACCCAAGGCAGATACGTTTTCAAATATGATGGTTTTCAACAATTTTGTTGATAATTAAGAATTGGGAACTAATTCCCTTCTTCCTGACTAAGCACTTAGTGCCTTACTTCTTATGAATAGAATAAAATAGAAATGGTATTGTGTAACTTTAAAGACTAGCTCATAAAGAGCACTATGATTTTCTCTCTTTGGGGTCATTCATTCTGGGGCAAGTCACCTGCTATGTAATGTGGGCTAAGGAGATGCTCACATGAAAAGAAACTGAGGCCTCTGTCAACAGCCAATGGGTTCTTAAGCAGATCATTCCATACCAATCAAGTCTTTCAGTTCTGGCCAACATCTTTTGCTTTACTTTTATTTTTTTTATACATGCTTCAAAGGAAACAAAAATTTCAAGATACAGAGTACAATGTATCAAATGGAATAAATTCAGAATATTTTATGTGTGCACAAAGAACAGTATTAAGTACATGTAAAGAGATGTTATATGTTTTGAGGTTTCCAAAAGCAGTGTTTTTGGTTTTAAAATTCTGATACCATTATCTATTGCAATAGTCAAGTAATATATATTTCAAAAGTTGTATTTTAAAAAAATAATAATTAACAAGTAACTAGGACAACCTGATAGGTGAGCTGCCTTTATCATGATCTTCAAAATAGTGCTGTTCAATTCTTCTACAGAAAGCAAGGAGGTTGCCATAGTTTTCACCTTCTCAGAAAGATCATCATTGGTCAGCAACATCTTGATTGCTACCTTATGAAAGATTCTAAGGCAGAACAACAAATTAAGATGCTCCTGGATTCCTGAATCACAGAAAATGGGTGAGACAATAAATGTTTTAATCTGTTAAGTTTTGAAGTGATTTGTTACATCCAACAGATCATGAATGTACAGTGGAACAACAGTCCAATCAATATCTGAATTCTCACTAGAAACAATGGAGGCCAGAAGACATAAGCATAATATATTTGAAGTTCCAAAAGAAAAGAGCTGCCAAACAAGAATTCTTTAGCCATTGAAACAGTTCTTCAAAATGAAGATAATATCATTTTTAGAATTCCATTAAAATTTTTGTTAGTTTCTTTTTCTGCATTATTTTCATAGCAGTTGTCCTAGGGATTACAATATGTATCATTTAGTTAAGTTTTCTCTGTTGACTTCCAGTTAATTTATTAGTTCATGTGAATATAAAAATCTTGCAAACATTTAGACTTCTCACGAGACCTATTTCTTAAAATGCTATAGGGGTTATATGTAATATATATGCACAGGTTATAGTTCCCAGAAGATTATGTTATAGTTTTAGTTTTAAATAGTTAAATATTCATAAATTAAGAGGGAAAAAGCAGACAAACAGAGAGGTAGCCTTTTGCATTTACCTAATACTCTATTTCTAATGCTTTGCATTTTTCTGAGAATCTGTGTTTCTACCTGGCATCATTTGCTTTCATCATGAAGAACTTAGTGTGGTGACCTGATACCCAGGCTCCCTCCTAAAAGCCCATAACTAACCTACTTTAGCCAGGGACAAAGGTCAAGAAAGTAAATCTCTCAAGAAGAAGGATGTAATTCCAGCTGTAAAAAAGTGGCATTGATTGACTCTTAGTCTTAAATACTAACCTTAGTAAAATATCAGGTCTTAGGCCCCCTTAGTGATTATATACTAGCAACCTGATGTCTTAGTCCTATATGGAATGTCTTTGTTCTGAAATTATATATTGCATTGTGCATTTCTGTTCCCTTTGTGGGCTGATAACATCCAGGCAGCCACCACTGGAGAACTTCTTTTGCTCATAAGTCCCAATAAACCCATATCCACTTCTTGCCTGGTGCACTTTTTGGTATAGCAGCCACACATTCCCAAGCTCTGAATGAGCTCAGTGTAGGCCTGAACAATTGGTGAGCCATCCAGGAGACCAAGACACCACCAGAAGCAGTAGGCATGGGCCTGGGGAAAGGAGAATCCAAGGGGAAAATTCCAAATTGGCTCACATCATTCATGTGGAGAGGTGAGGCTGCCCTCCTGGATGGATGGGGACTGCTGTGAGAATATGGGACAACTTAACAACTCTGGTAGGGTTACTGTTTTGCAACAGATAGCAAGACAACTACATCTCAGCAAAAGGAAAAGAGAATGCTAAGTAATGACCATAGCTTGGCCCTTTTTAGGAACCTTATGTATGGCCACAGAGGTAGAACAAGTAGCAAAACAACAGCCAACCATCTAGAGGAAATACTAAAATTAGAGAGAGAGACATGGCTTACACAAGAAGACATGAAAGATGCCTTAACTGTGTGCTTGGGACATGGGATTATCCTGTGGTAGAAAATTACCCCAAGTTTGAGTTCAGAAAATACTAATCTGAGGGTGGGACCCAAATTCTTGGGATTCCATAAATTCTTCATCTGTTGATGAAAAAGAGGAAAGAAAATTTGGGAAATAGAGGAAAAGGACCCCCCGCCCCAAAAAAAAAGTATGCCCAGTGCTACAGCAAAAAATAAAAACTGCACAGGACTGACCTGCTGGGATGGACCCTCAGAATTTACAACTTCCTGTGCAGAAATTCCATGTTATTATGAGAGATTATACCATGATGGGATTAAGGGACCTTAGACAGCATTATAGGCAAAAATCCAAAGAATCATTACCTGATTGGTTTTTATGATTATGGGACAGAGGAGCTGAGGGCATAATATTAACTGGGATGGAAATGAGTAAATTAGCATCAATCACAACACCCATCCCTACATCAGCACCTGTATGCTGCTGAAAATCAGGTAAGAATGGTATCTTTATTAGCCTGGCTAATAGCTGTATGCAAGACTGCCTGGCTCAATGAGGAAGATATTCCAAACTCTACTCCCCACTGACAATCTGTGGAGGAACTGAAAGATGTTTTGCAGGGTCTTGGGATGAAAGATGCGATATATTCCATGAATTTTTCAGACCTCAATAATGAAACTTTTATTACAGGAATGAAAGACACCATCCTGGACACCACTCCTAATTGTTTTTATGGACCCCTTGTGTCCATATTGAGTACTCTAGAGGGACATTCCATCTTGAGAGCTGCACAAGTTATATCAGAGCTCAGAGAATCTGTGTGGCTCTGAAAAAGAGGAATAAGAGTCACTAGAAAAGCCCCCTGAGAGCATGATGGCTCTAATTGAGTCTTGCATAAACAAATATGGAATGACCTAACTGCTTCAGGGACAGAACTAGCAACCATAACAACCAAATGCTGCTTTTAGTTAAATTGTGGTGCAAATTACACAAAAACAAAAGATTGATTAAAACCAGTCCCCAAACAACTGAAAGAGAAGACAAACCAACTTAAAAAAAAATCTTTCAGAACATGAGAACTCTCTGCATCCCCAGAGGAGAATTGACAAGCTCCTTTTTCCTTCCCATAAGGGAGGAGTCAACACTCCTGGGTTCAAGCAATAATTGGGGACAGAGGCCACAATAGCATGAACTATCTATTGGTCCTTACTAAGAAACAGTGTTAGCACTAGTGGATATGGGACTGATTGTACTCCAATTTATGGAAATGCAACCCGATTTAGTGAACCTATGCTAGCCATAGACAGTCATGGGGGAAAGACAATTAGAACCAAAGGTGTAATTTTATCTTGCAAATTGTGAGATTGACTCTCTCTCACAAGAAAACATTGTGAATATTTCTTCTATATGTGAATATATATTAGGAATTGATCTTCTCATTAATTCCACATTACAAATTAAATAGGCAAATTCTGCCTGTGGTGTAGAGTAGTGAAAGCAGTCTTAAAGGGACAGGCAAAATAGTCCCCTTGAAAAAGTATCACAATTTTGGAGGATTGTAGCCACTAAACAGTATAAGCCTGCAGGGGGTGCATCAAGAGATTTTTGCCACTATTAAGGAACTAGAAAGAGTGGGAATATTAGTACCAACCCAAAGCCCCTTTAATAGCCCTGTGTGGCCAGTATGGAAACCTGACAGAATGCAGCACCTGACAGTGGGTTACTGTAAATTAAATAATACCATTTATGCATGCAGTGGTTCCAAACATTGCTTTTTTTTTTACAATATCATCACATAGTTGTATATTCATCATCATGATTTCTTAGAACATTTCTATTAATGCAGAAAAAGAAAACAGAAAAAAAATTCATAAGCAAGATACCCCTTATCCCTCCCTTTCATTGATCACTAGCACTTCAATCTACTAATTTATTTTAACATTTGTTCCCCTTATTACTTATTTTTAATCCATATGCTTTACTTATCTGTCAAAAAGGTAGATAAAAGGACCATCAGATACAAGGTTTTCACAATCACACAGTCACATTGTAAAAGCTATATCATTATACAATCATCTTCAAGAAACATGGCTACTGAAACACAGCTCTACATTTTCAGGCATTTCCCACCAGCCTCTCCATTACACCTTAACTAAAAAGGTGATATCTATTTAATGTGTAAGAATTAAACTCCAGGATAACCTCTCGACTCTGTTTGGAATCTCTCAGCCATTGACACTTTATTTTGTCTCATCTCACTCTTCCCCCTTTTGGTCAAGAAGATTTTCTCAGTCCCTTGGTGCTGAGTCCCAGCTCATTCTATGATTTCTGTCCCATGTTGCCAGGAAGGTTCACACCCCTAGGAGTCATGTCCCATGTAGAGAGGGAGAGGGCAGTGAGTTTGCTTCTCATGTTGTCTGGGAGAGAGAGGACACATGTGAGTAATAAAAGAGGTTCTCTTGGGGTGACTTTTAGGCCTAATTTTAAGTAAGCATAGCCTATCCTTTGCAGGGTTAAGTTATATGAAAAAACCCCAAGATTGGGGGCCTATTGCTTTGATTGTCCCCGCTGCTTGTGATATCAAGAATTCTCCACTTGGGGAAGTTGAATTTTCCCCCTTTCTCATCATTGCCACAAGGGGATTTTCCAAATATTTTTTTCTCTGTTAAAATCACTCTGGTATTTATTGGGGCATCACTCTGGACAAACTACAAAACCTCATGCCCTACCCAATGTTCCATGTACTTATGGTGTTCAATTAAGTTGTCTACATAAGTTATATTAGGAACTGCACTAGTCAAAATATAAATTTTGTATCAATAAACATTTTTTCTTTAGTCTTACACATCAGTTAAAGTTTTAAAATATTAATTACCGTCTATTTTCAACACCCAGCAGTATTGGCATTCCTTCATTCTTCCTCATGCAAAAACATTTTTAAATTTGTACATTTAGTCACTATCATTATACACTCTAGGCATTCCTAGATTATACCATCTCCATCTTTATTGTCTATCTTTCCTTCTGATTGCCTTTGTGCCCCCAGGCCTCTTCCCTCTATCATTCTCACATTCAGCTTCATTCAGTGTTCTAACATTATTGTATTACAGTTAGGTAGTATTGTGCTATCCATTTTTGAATTTTTACAATCAGGCCCATTGCACAATCTGTATCCTTTCAGTTCCAATTAGCCAAAATCTACCTATTTCTATCTCCTGTTTGTCTCTGTTCTTAACTGTAATTCTCCATGTTCATTCATTAATGTTAGTTCATATCAGTGAGACCATACAGTATATGTCCTTTTGTTTCTGGCTAATCTCACACAGCATAATGTACTTAAGGTCCATCCATGCGCTTACATATTTCATAACTTTACTCTGTCTTACAGCTGCATAATATTCCATTGTATGTATATACCACAGCTTGTTTAGGCACTCATCTGTTGATGGACATCTGGGCTGTTTCCATCTCTTGGCAATTGTAAATAACGCTGCTATAAACATTGGTGTGCAAATGCCCATTTGTGTCCTTGCCCTCATGTCCTCTGAGTAAATATCTAGCAATGGTATCACTGGGTCATATGACAATTCTATACTTAGGTTCCTGAGAATCCACCAAACTGCCTTCCACAGCAGTTGTAACATTTGACATTTCCACCAACAGTGGATAAGTGTGCCTCTTTCTCCACATCCTGTCCTAAGCACTTGTCATTTTCTGTTTTATTGATGATGGCCATTCTGGTGGGTGGGAGGTGATATCTCATTGTGGTTTTCATTTGCATTTCCTCATAGTCAGGGAAGTTGAGCATCTTTTCATGTGCCTTTTGGCCATTTGCATTTCCTTTTCTGAGAAGTATCTGTTCAAGTCTTTTGCCCATTTTGTAATTGGGTTGTCTGTCTTTTTGTTGTTGATTTGAACAATCTCTTTATATATTCTGGATACAGACCTTTATCTGATATATCATTTCCAAATATTGTCTCCCATTGTGTAAGCTGTCTTTTAACTCTTTTGATGAAGTTCTTTGATCCACAAAAGTGTTTAATTTTGAGGAATTCCCATTTCTTTCTTTCTTTCTTCAATGCTTGGCTTTGACTCTAAGGTCTAGGAAACCGCTTCCTATTATGAGACTTATGAGATTTCCCTACATATTCTTCTAACAGTTTTATGGACTTAGACCTAATGTTTAGGTCTTTGATCCATTTTGAGTTAATTTTTGTAAAGGGTATGAGATATGGACCCTATTTCATTCTTTTGCATGTAGATATCCAGTTTTCTAGGCACCATTTATTGAAGAGACTGTTCTGTCCCAGGTGAGTTGGCTTGATTACCTTATCAAAGATCAATTGTTCATAGATGGGAGAGTCTATATCTGGACACTCTATTCGATTCCACTGGCCAGTGTATATATCTTTATGCCAGTACCATACTGTTCTGACCACTATAGCTTCATAATATGCCTTAAATTCAGGTAGCATGAGAACTCCAACTTCACTTTTCTTTCTCAGGATTCTTTCAGCTATTTGGGGCACCCTGCCCTCCCAGATAAATTTGGTTATTGGTTTTTATATTTCTGAAGAGTAAGTGTTTGGGATTTTAATTGGCATTTCATTGAATCTGTAAGTCAATTTAGGTAGAATTGACATGTTATCTATATTTAGTCTTCCAATCCATGATCATGGTATGCCCTTTCATTTATTTAGGTCTTCTGTGATTTCTTTTAACAATTTATTATAGTTTTCTTTGTATAGGTCTTTTGCATCTTTAGTTAAATTTATTCCTAAATATTTTATTCTTTTGGTTGCAATTGTAAATGGATTTTCTTTTCATGATTTCCCCCTCAGATTGTTCATTACTAGTGCATAGAAACACTATAGATTTTTGAGTGTTGATCTCAGTAACCTGCCACCTTGCAGTACTCATTTATTAAGTCTAGTAGTTTTGCTGTGGAGTTTTTGGGGTTTTCAACATATAGTATCATATAATTTGCAAAAAGGGAGAGTGTTACTTCTTCCTTTCCAATTTTGAAGCCTTGTATTTCTTTTTTTTTTTGTCTAATTGCTCTGGCTAGAACTTCCAACACAATGTTGAATAACAGTGGTGATAGTGGACATCCTTGTCTTGTTCCTGATCTCAGAGGGAAAGTTTCTGGTTTTTTCCCATTGAGAATTGTTAGCTGTGGGTTTTTCATATATTCCTTTTATCATTTTGAGGAGGTTCCCTTCTATTCCTATCCTTTGAAATGTTTTCAACAAGCAAGGGTATTGGAATTTAATAAATGCCTGTTCTGCATCAATTGAGATGATCATGTGGTTTTTCTGCTTTGATATGTTGATATGGCGTATTACATTAATTGATTTTCTTATGCTGAACCATCCTTGCATACCTGAGATGAATTCTACTTGGTCATGATGCATAATTCTTTTAATGTGCTGCTGGATTTGATTTGCAAGAATTTTGTTGAGGATTTTTGCACCTATATTCATAAGAGAGATTGGTCTGTACTTTCTTTTTTTTGTAAATATCTTTGTCTGGCTTTGGTATGATGGTGATGTTGGCTTTGTAGGATGAATTAGGTAGCTTTCCTTCCTCTTCAATTTTTTAGACAGTTTTTGACCAGGATTGGTACTATTTCCTTCTTGAATGTTTGGTACAATTCATATGTGAAGCCATCTGGTCCTGGATTTTTCTTTTTTGGGAGCTTCTTTTTTATTTATTTATTTATTTTTTATTTTTTATTTTGGGGGGAGCTTCTTAATGACTGATTCAATTTCTTTACTTGTGATTGGTTTGTTGAGGTCATCTATTTCTTCTTGAGGCAATATTGGTTGTTCATGCCTTTCTAGGAAGTTTTCCTTTTCATTTACATTGTCGAGTTTATTAGCATAAAGTGTTCACAGTATCCTCTCATTACTTCCTTTATTTTTGTGGGGTCAATGGTTATGTCTCCTCTTCCATTTCTGATTTTATTTATTTGCATCCTTTTTCTTCTTCTTTTTGTCAATCTTCCTAAGAGTCCAGAAATCTTACTGATATTCTCAAAGAACCAACTTCTGGTTTTGTGAATTTTCTCAATTGTTTTCATATTCTCAAGTTCATTTATTTCTGCTCTAATCTTCATTATTTCTTCCCTTTTGCTTGTTTGGGGATTAGTTTTCTGTTCTTTCTCTAGTTCTTTCAAGTAGGCAGTTAATTCCTTGATTTTTGCTCTTTTTTCTTTTTTAATATAGGCATTTATGGCAATAAATTTCCCTTTTATCACTGACTTTACTGCATCCCATAAATTTTGGTATATTGTGTTTCATTTTTCATTTGCCTTGAGATATTTACTGATTTTTCTTGCAATTTCTTCCTTGACCTACTGGTTGTTTAAGAGTGTGTGTGTGTGTGTGCATGTGTGTTTTTAACATGGGCAGGCACCGGGAATCAAACCCAGGTCCTCTGGCATGGCAGGTGAGCATTCTTGCCTGCTGAGCCACCGTGGCCCTAAGAGTGTGTTTTTGAGCTTCCAGATATTTGTGAATTTTCTGGCACTCTGCCTATTATTGATTTCCAACTTCATTCCTTTATGATCTGAGACAGTGTTTTTGCATGATTTCAATCTTTTTAAATTTATTGAGACTTGCTTTGTGACCCAGCATATGGTCTATCCTTGAGAATGATCCATGAGCACTTGAAGAAAAGGTATATCCTGTTGTTGTGGGGTGTAATGTTCTATAAATGTCTGTTAAGTCTAGCTTATTTACTGTGTAATTCAACTTCTCTGTTTATTGATCCTCTGTCTAGATGCTCTACCCATTGATGAGAATGGGGAATTGAAGTCTCCAACTATTATAGTAGGTGTATCTATTTCTCTTTTCAGTGGTTGTCTCATGTATTTTGGAGCACTCTTGCTTGGTGCATAAATATCTATGATTGTTATGTCTTCTTGTTGAATTGTTCCTTTTATCAATACATAGTGTTCTTCTTTGTCTCTTTTAACTGTTTTACATTTGAAGTATAATTTGTTGGATATTAGTATAGCTACTCTTGCTTTTTCTGATTGTTGTTTGCAGGAAATATTTTTTCCCAATCTTTTAATTTTAACTTATATTTGTCCTTGGGTTGAAACTGCATCTCCTGTAGACAGCACATAAATGGGTCCTCTTTTTTTAATCCATTCTGCCAGTCTATTTCTTTTTATTGGGAAGTTTAATCCATTAACATTTAGTGTTATTATTATAAGGGCAGTACTTTCTTTTACCATTTTGCTTTTTGAATTTTTTTTATGTCGTATCTAATTTTTCTTCTTTTTACCTTTACTGATAGTCTTCATTTTTGCACTCTTCTCCACAGCCTTCTCTCTTTTCTTTTCCTATCTGTCTCTAGTGCTCCCTTTAGTATTTCTTGCAGTGCCAATCTCTTGGTTCCAAATTCTCTCAGGGACTTTTTTGTCTGAAAATGTTTTAATTTCTCCCTCATTTTTGAAAGGCAATTTTGCTGGATATAGAATTCTTTGTTGGGAGCTTTCCTCTTTCAGAATCATAAATATATCATACCACTGTCTTCTCACCTCCATGGTTTCTGCTGAGAAACATAGTCTTATTGGGCTTTCCTTGTATGTGATGGACTGCTTTCCTTTTGCTGCTTTCAAAATTCTCTCTTTCTCTCTGAAATCTGACATACTGATTAGTAAATGTCTTGGAGTATGTCTATTTAGATCTATTCTGTTTGGGGTATGCTGCACTTCTTGGATCTATAATTTTAAGTCTTTCTTAAGAATTGGGAAATTTTCGGTGGTAATTTCCTCCATTTGTCTTTCTCCTCCTTTTCCCTTCTCTTCTTCTTCTGGGACACCCACAACATGTATATTAGAGCAACAACATTCAGCTCCCTAAGTGCCTGCTCATATTTTTCTATTCTTTTCCCTATATTTTCTTTTGTTTGTCAGATTTCAGATGTCCCATCCTCAGTTCACTAATCCTTTCTCTGCCTCTTGAAATCTAACATTGTAGGTTTCCATTGTTTTTTTCCTTCATCTCTACTACTGTGCCTTTCATTCCCATAAGTTCTGTGATTTGTTTTCTCAGACTTTCAGTTTCTTCTTTTTGTTCATTCATTGCCTTATTTATATCCTCTCTCAATTCATTGATTTGATTTTTGTTGAGATTTTCCATGTCTGTTCAAACATCCTGAATTAGTTGTTTCAACTCCTGTATCTCATTTGAATTGTTGATTTGTTCCTTTGCCTGGGCCATATCTTCAATTTTCCTAGTATGATCTGTTATTTTTTGCTGGTGTCTAGGCATTTAATTTCCTTAATTAGTTTATTCTGGAGATTGTTTTCACTCTTTTACCTAAGATTTTCTTGCTGATTGGCTTTATCCTCTATCTGTCCTTTAACATTCAGTTCAGCTTATTCTAGACCTCTAGCATAGGATTTGTTCAATGGATCAGAATTTTTCAGTTTCTGTTTTATTTTTCTTCCCTTTATGGAGACTTTTTTTTCTTAGGAAGGTCTACTTAGATATTATAGACACCAGTTAGATTTTCCCAGACAAGACTGGCCTCCACTCAGGAGGAAAGAATCACATGCATCAGTTTTACCTGAGGGTGAGGCCCAGCAAGTTGACAGATTTCCTATGAAGCCTCTAAAATATGTGCTTTTCCTGTCCTGCCCAGTATGTGTTGCTTGTCTGCCTACAGGTCCCACCAGCATGAAGTGATGTGGTACCTTTAACTTCAGCAGATTCTCCCTGCAGGGAGTGGGGTCAGACAGAGGAGCGGTTGTAGGCTGACTGTAATTGCCTCATTTTTCCAATCCCTGGAGTCTGTATTCCTTGAGGGAGGGTGTATTAGTTAGGGTTCTCTAGAGAAACAGAATCAACAGGGAACACTTGCAAATATGAAATTTATGAAAGTGTCTCACGTGACCATAGGAACGCAGAGTCCAAAATCCACAGGGCAGTCTCCCAAGCCGATGACTCCAATGGATGGCCTGGATGAACTCCACAGGAGAGGCTCACCAGCCAAAGCAGGAATGCAACCTGTCTCCTCTGAGTCCTCCTTAAAAGGCTTCCCATGATTGGATTTAGCATCACTAATTGCAGAAGACACTCCCCTTTGGCTGATTACAAATGGAATCAGCTGTGGATGTAGCTGACGTGATCATGACCTAATCCTATGAAATGTCCTCATTGCAACAGACAGGCCAGCGCTTGCCCAATCAGATGAACAGGTACCACAACTTGGCCAAGTTGACACCTGTCCCTAACCATGACAGAGGGATTCCACCTTAAATGGGCCCCACTACTCTCCTGGGGAAGGCACAGCATCCAGGGAATTTTCCCTGACCAAAAGAAGTTGGTTCACCTGACCAACTTCTTTGTCTCTCAGACAAGCTTAATTCTGACCTTGCCTGGGGCAGCTAGAGCCTGAGGAGCCTTGTAGTTGTATCTAATGAGCATTTAAATAGTAGAAACAAAGCAAAAAAATCCTTCTCGGAGCAGGACTCCTGTTCCAATGGTTTGTTAATCAAGAGCTTAAGTTTGTATGCTGCTTTATGTATCTCCAGGTCCCATGTGCCCCCCCCTTTTTAGGATTCAGATGTTTTCAAGTGTTTTGTGCTGTCTGATCCAAAAAAAACTTACGTTGTTTTTTTTTCTTTATCAGCCCTACCCCCTCTGCATCAGGGCAAAAACTAGTAACTTTAGCTCTTTGAGTTTTTTCTGAGCTGGGGCCTATTTTTAGTACTCAGAATTTGTTAATTAATTCCACAATTGGAGCTTGGTTGAGGTAATCCCCAGCTGCTAGTAAAGTCTCTTTCCTTTCCCCTCTGGGAAACAGCTTGTGGGGGTGAGGCACTGGCCTCCAGGGCTTGAGGGACTTACAGTTCTGGATGGGATCACCGCTGGTCCTGCTTTTTGATATATGCTGTGTGTCAGGTCACTGGTGTGGCCCCAGCAGTTGTTCTGTACTGTTTCTGGCCATTTACTAGCTTCCCTGGAAGAAAAATTAAATTCCACACCTCACTAAGCTGCCATCTTGGCTCTGTCTCCTCCACTAGGAAAATGTTTGCTTCCTGTGCCTGAAACCTTAAGCTCTGCTGGTCCACAGGACTTAATTTCAAAAGGGGAAGTGCTCCTTCCAGGATAGACAAGAATGATTCCATTGAACTGAAATTAAAACTGTCACCTGGCCAGTTTGGGCTTCTCATGCCACTGAATCAACAGGTATAGAAGGGGATTACTGTTCTGTCTGGGATGATTGATCCTGACTATCAAGGGGAAATAGGACTGCAACTACACAATGGATACAAAGAAGAGTTTTCCTGGAATTCAGTAGATCCCCTAGGGCATCTGTTAGTGTCACCATGTCCTGTGATTAAAGTCAATGGAAAACTGCAACAACCCAATCCAGGCAGGACTGCCAATTACCCCAAAATTTCAGGAATGAGGGTCTGTGTCACCCACCTAACAAAGAAACATGATCAGGTGAATTGCTTGATGAAGATAAAGGGAACATGGAATGGGTAGTAGAAGGCAGTGGTACATTTAGTTAGAAGGTAGTGGTACAATTAGTTGAAGTCTTCTAAGGAAGAAGAGAGACTCTTTTCACTGCTTCTTCAGCCAGCAAGCCTCTCCTGTGGAGTTCATCCAGACCGTTCATTGGAGCCACCAGCCTCACAGCCTGTCCTACAGATTTTGGGCTCTTCCATTCTGATGGTTGCATGAGATGCCTCTATAAATCTCATATTTACAGATCTCTCCTGTTGGTTCTGTTTCTCTAGAGAACCATGACTAACACAATATCCTTTTTAACGTTTATGTTCATCTTTTCTCCCTTACTTCAAAAGACAAGTCTTCTCACTTTTAAAGAAAAACTATTGCAAAGCCTTTGTTCTTTCATGTTGTGAAGATGAGATGCTAAAATAATTTAATGTACTACATAGGAGGTGTTTGGGTAGTATTACAAGAATAAAAGGGATTTTCTATCCTTTTGTTAGCTAAATATGTATGCACAAGATATTATTCATATATTTAGAGAGTGTATAAAATTCATAATGACTTGACAGTATTCTCACTGTCCATGTTATTTCCTGATTCTGATCTGCATGATATTAGACAACAGTATGATGTTATTCATGGTTTCAGTCATTCTTAGAAAAAAGTTATAGATCATGAAAGCAACCAAATTTAGTTTCCAATCATACTACTTTGCTCTAATGCTTCTCTAAAAGTATATGTAGTTATCTATAAGTCGGGACTTCACATACAACAAAAGTGGACTTAAAAAGAGAAGGAAGACAAGTATATACATTATATTCTACCTACTAAACAACATAACCCTGGTAAATGTATAAAGGTAAGACAGGGAGAAACTTTTGCTATGGTCTGTGGTTGATGACCCCCAACATAAGTCAACTGTTAAATGTTTTTATTTCTGAAAATAACCTTATTTTTAAAATGCTTACAATAAAAGTAATATTGTAAGCTCTTATAGCAGCCACATTTATTCCAGAGCTTTAATTGCTATTTCTAAATTCTGAGGTGCAGAGTTTTGGGGTATAAACTTTGAGGGAACTTTGAGTATCTGTGTGACACCTGAGATTCAGAGTTAGAGCTCTCCAGTTCTGAAAGTCAGCATTACTCCATACAACAACTACTAAAGATGCTGAAAAAGAGCTCACACTTCAACTAGAGATATGAATGCAGCTGGCTAGGATTAAGGTAAATCAGAATACTAGATGAAAGATGAGATTGTCTGTATTTTAAGGCTTCACTTTCTTTGTGAGACCAAAGGAAGAGATATCATTTTGTCCAAAATAACCCTATCTAATTTAGCCATTTTGGTCATTTTATTTAAACAACCTAATTCAGCTTTATTTGACATGGAAACTAGAATAAGGAATGATAGCTTGATATTCTGTACAGAATAATGTAATACCCTGATACATTTTAGAGTATCTGGAGGAGAAAATCAAAAAGAATTTGCAAAATCCCTTGAGGGACTGGAGAAAAACATGGAACTATTAAGCTTCCTCTCCTGGGGAATTACTGCTATTCCCTTAAGCAATAGAGGCTCCCAATTAATAATCCAAACCCTCAATCTTGAGGCATTCCATTATGAAACTTCAGCAAAGCTAAGTCTACTTATAATTGATGGCTAAGGTCCCGCCCAGAGAACATCTTTTGTTGCTCATATGTGGCCTCTCTCTAAGCCAAACTCTGCAAATAAACTCAATTCCCTCCCTCCTGTGTAGAACATTACTCCCAAGGGCACAAGTCTTTTGGCAACGTGGGATTGGTTGACAAAAAATGGGTAAGGAAATAAAACAAAATGTAATTTCAGTGACTAAGAGATTACAAATAGAGTTGAGAAGTCATTCTGGAGTTTGTGCTTATGCAAGTTTTAGCCAGATATTGCAAAATGCCATGGTATGCCAAGCTCCAACCAACAGTGTTCTTGAAAACAACATCCCCCCCACCCCAACATATCCTGGGTTCTAAGACTCCATAAAAGTTTTAATTGTTAAGTTTATTTTTCAGAGACTGAAAACCTCCTGATTGTCCTATGCTGGATAATCCCTGAAACACAGAAGTACTAGTTTCTCCAAGAACAACCACCAGTCAGCATGAAGAAATCAGAAAGGTAATCACCCAGATATCCCTCAAGATTGAGAGAATTATCAAATAAGGAGTTGTAATTGAGGTGTTAAGATTTAAGGGATCATTATGATTACTGAATCATTATTTAGATATTCTTGTTTTACTTTTTGGTATAATAGACAAAGGGAAATGCCTGAAATTTCAGAACTGTAATCCAGTTTCTTTGATCTCAGATAATGTTATACAGCCTTTATCTTGTGTCCTTGTGAGTGTGAAAACCTTGTCCTTTGTACCCCCTTTACCCATTTTTTTTAAACTTTGGAGTCTTATAATCACAAAGGCAGCCCTATAATGTTAATGAAGTAACTTGAGTCAGCTCAGAGAAAAACATTAACTTGTTCTTGTAATGGTTAGCTTGATTCTATCATAGCTCTATTCCTTTACATTTATATATCTTTTCTGCTTATACATGTTATTGAGATGGTAACAACTCTGTCTCTCCTTATTTCTGCTTATACTTGTTCCTGAAATGGCAACAACTCCATCTCCCCTTGTTTAAATCCAGAAAAACCTTGAACTCCTTAGACTCACAGAGATAGATTTTTTAGACCACTAGTGTTAATATCAGAAAACATAATCCTACATAGTCTGACCTGCCTGATCCCACATCAAACAGAGAAACATGTCTTTATCTTGGTGAGAAGGAGAGTTTATTATTGAAGATTCATCATCAAGGAAGTAGAGGAAAAACTTTCCAAGACCAGTTCAGAGTGGAAAGGGTGGTTTGGGCTTTTATAACCCCAAACAGACAAGGAAATGGCCAAGATCTGGAAGAAAGTGAAAATGAAAATAATAGAAGAGGAAAAACTGTTTGGTCAACATGTTTTATTATTTTGTAGTCCCTCTTTTTATTGACTATTTGGGTTTTTGATCTTGCCCTTCAAAAGGAAGTTGCTGATATTAGTTCATATGATGTTTCATTCCTGCAAGCAGAGCAAGGGAGGATTTCTGGGAATAGAAAGTAAATTTTTAAGATTAAATCAACAGCAAACTATTTCAATAAGGGCTCTTTATGCTTAAAATAATTTCAAGACTGCTTGAGTGAAATGATCATTTAAAAAACATTTTTTCTACCTGTGCTGGTTTGAAATGATGTATGTACCCTAGAAAAGCCACATTTTAATCCTAATCCCATTTTGTAAAGGCAGCTGTTTCTTCTAATTCTAATTCAGTATTGTATATTTGAAACTGTAATTAGATCATCTCCCTGGAGATGTGACTTAGCGAGTCATATCTGGTGATCTTGATGTGATCTTGAGTGATCAAGAGTGGTTGTTAAAATGGGTGGGTCTTGATTAGCATACTGGAATCCTATAAAAGAGAACAAGAGAGAAAACCAGGAGATTCTGAGAGAGCAGAATGACATAGCCATGAGAAACAGAGAGTCCATCAGCCAGTGATCTTTAGAAATGAAGAAGAAAAATGCCTCCTGGGGAGTTTCATGAAAGAAAGCCAGGAGAGAAAGCTAGCACATAACACCATGTTTGCCACATGCCTTTCCAGATCACAGAGATACCCTGACCCTGTTTGCCATGTGCCCTCTCATTTGAGATAGAGACTCTGAACTTCATTGGCCTTCTTGAATCAAGGTATCTTTCCCTGGATGCCTTAGATTGGACATTTCTATAGACTTGCTTTAATTGGGACATTTTTTCAGCCTTAGAACTGTAAACTAAGAACTGTAAACTAGCAACATATTAAATTTCCCTTTTAAAAGCCATTCCATATTGCATTCTAGCAGCTAGCAAACTAGAACACTACCTATTTAAGACTATACTAAGTATTTTTAGCTAAAGAATTGCATTGATTATTTTCTATTTTTCCAACTATCAAATTCCCACTCTTTTTTTGGGAGGGGGGAGTGCATGGACTGGGAATTGAACCCAGGTCTCCTGCATGGCAGGTGAGAATTCTACACTGAACTACCCTTGCACCCCACACAAATCCCCACTCTTTCATGTGATGTTTTCTTATTCTTAACAAATGGCATCTTGTGAGCATTTCTTATAAAATGAGAATAGATGAAGGTCCAAACTTCAGTAACTGCTTCTTTTCTGAGCAGGAGTGAACATGTTCTTACATTAATCTGGAAAATGCTTTGCACATAAACCTACAGAAACAATACAGACAACAGAAAGACACACACACATACACAGCAAGCAAAATAAAAGCTGTCCTAATAAGAACTATCTTTCAATTCATAATAAGTTCATTAACCACTCAGAAAATGAGTTTAATTTAGTATAATTTTTAACATGATTAATATTGTCTTGCATATGATTTAATATCAAAGAGATATTGTCAAATTCATCTGGTATATATGTGCAGTACTTAATGCTAATGAAAGCAGTTTCCTTCTTGAACTGCAGTCAGTAGACTTAAAGACATTCTATTTTGAAGAATAACTTTTCTCATTTGAGTGACTTCTTTATTTAATAGACTGGGCCCTTGCTTGGTGTTTTGCTTAAACTGAGCTGTGATTTCATCTAGGGCTGTAACCTGTGAAAGCTGGCTAAAGCAAACCCTCCTTGGAGGAAGATAGCTAAAGGTCATTCCCACTGCAGTAAGGCTTTCTTGGTCCTGCTTTTGTATAAGGTTTTCTTATGCAAATTTAAATAGGCCCTTGAGGATTTTACATTATTCAGTGTTTCAGGTAGACTTTCAAGTGTTTGCCCAGGCAAAATGGGTATCTGATAGCGCATCTCCCTATCCACTTATAAGGCAAATATGACCAGAAGTTAGACCTGCAGAGCCAACCAGCTCCAGCTGGAGGCAAAAAAGCACAAACTCAACATTCATTCTTCTGATCAATAGCTGCTATGTTTGCAGTCCATTTTAGGAAGATATTACCTTGCACAAGATAGGATAGGGGAAAAAAGGCAAAATGTATGCAACTTAATTCTAATCATCTAACTGTTTCAGGCAATTTATGGAAGAGAAAATTTAAATCAGCAGTGGGGGTACATGAGTAGGAGGCATCTTTCATTTCTCTCTCTTCTGGGGCTGGTTTCATTCATGAATGATGAATCCAAAGCTTAATACCCTGCAACTTTAAAGAAGTGTGAGTGATTAGCAACACAATATAAATTTCCTCCCACTTAGGGGTAAGCAGGATGTTTATTTTTTCAGTTTTCAATAACATTCAGTGTTTCAACTTGTAGGAGTATAAAGCTATGTATGTAGGGAAAGAAAGTCTATTGTCAGCAAACTTAGAAATCTTTTTTATAGTACTCCCCAGGGAAAAATGACTGCATCTCTCTGCAATTTATTATTCTAAGTCTGAATAGACATACTCTCAGTTGCATTTTTGAAGAATGGCCTCCTGTAGATTGCCTCAAAAAGACTCAAACCTAGTCTGCTTCTAGGGGCAATCTGGATTCTGAGGAAGGAAATAGGCAGTACCTTGTACCAGATGAGGTTAATTTCTTGGCATATCTTAACAATAGGCTTTTTTAAAGTATGATTCATTTTCTCAGTTTTTCCAGTTGATTGAAGTCTCCAAGTAGAGTATAATTTCCAATTTAACCTAAGTGCCTATGAGATTTTTTTGTTATTTTTGAAACAAGGCATTGCCACTATTGCTGTGAAAAATGAATGGGACACCAAATCTAGATATTATTTCTGTTAATGATACTTTTGTGACTTCATTTGCTCTTTCAGTGTGGATGGGGAAGGCTTCTATCCACCCTGAAAATGTGTTAACTAACACTAGAGGATAGTGGAAGTTTCTAGTTGCTCAAGGCATCACAGTAAAGTTTATTTGCCATCTTCTAATCCTAAATAGCTACTTTTTGCTAAAAAGCTACTTAACTTCTGGTGCCCCAACAATTCTTCCAATGAATCAAAACAGTCTCTGGGTGCTTAATTTTCTTGTTATTTGTGGTTGTTTTAGTTTACTAAAGCTGCCAGAATGCAACACACCAGAGATGGATTGGCTTTTAATAAGAGGATTTATTTAGTTAAAAATTGGTAGTTCTTCAGAGGAAAGGCAGCTAGCTTTCATCTGAGTTTTTCTGTCACATGGGAAGGTATATGGCCACATCTTCTCTTCTGGCTTCTGGGTTCCAATGGCTTTCCCTGGGGTGATTATTTCCTGCATTTCCAAACATCTGGGCTGAGCAATGAGGACTGAGATGAGATGTGCTGAGTTGCATGGGCTGTACTGTGCCTAGCCCTCTTCTGACCTCTCTCTTTTAAGCCTCCAGCTAGATAAATTAAATATCACTCATTACAGAAGGCACTCCACCTAGCTGACTGCAGATGTAATCAGCCATACATGAATTTCACTTGCTGATGATTCAAGTCCACAGCAACAGAACTGGGCACCATCACTTGGTCAAGTTGACAAAAAGGTTGTAGAAGCACCCTAGGTATATTTTGACCAATTAATCCAGCTATCATAATTTACTCATTTGTCTCAGTGGCCAATTGCTGGTTTATCACAAAATAAGTTACCTCTGCATCAGTGAGAAAGTTCACTATTTTGCTTCCCACCCTTATTTTCACCTGACACTCTTGGTGGGAAATTGGTATGGCCTAAGAAAGTGCTGCCAATGCCCTCAAGTACCTCTAATCAGAGTTTTTAGTTCTGATCCATGGGCTATTAATGCAATTGCATTTCTCTCTCTTTTTTTCTTATTTGTCAGTTTGGGCCAGTTTTTCTTCCAATGTCCTTCCTCCCTGCAGAAAGCACACTAACCTTTACTAGCTTTCTTCTTCCTATTCTCTCCACTATTCCTTTGTCATGACCAGTTCCCACTTAGATCAGCTGCCAGAGGGGCAGTCTGTTGCTTCATCTGATGTTTTTGCTGAGTTTGTTCCTGATTGTTGAAAACCTTGAAAGCAACCACCATAAACATTGCCATAGACATTCCTAGCCTTCCCTGTAACTTCTACAATTTATGTCAAATATCCTGAGCACTCTCATTAATAAAAGTCATGTTAATATTCTGGTGGTTTCTGGTCTTCCCACATCTTTATCAGAATACCTGTGGTATGCTTCAAAGATTCTTTCTTTGAAAGCAGAGGGATTCTCATTAGACTCTTATTGCACCTCACATATTTTGTTCAGAGATTTTTGTTTTGGACCCCCATCCTTAAGGCCAACTAAAATGTGTGTCTTAATAGTGATCTAAGCAAACTTTCTCCCTGAGGTCATTAGGATCCCAGAGGAGATCCATCTCAGAAATGCAGCACTTGGGCAGCTGCATAAAGCATCCTGAGGAGATATCTCTCATAAGTGTTCTGCTTCTTGCCTTGCTTTATCTAACACCATTAATCGTTCCTCCAAGGTTTGTAACACATTCATCCATGACTGAATATAGGCCCAGTTTGGGAAGTGTGGCAAATAGACGCAGTCTTTTCATTTGGTCTGGATTAGCCATGTGATTGGGTGTGCTATTTTTCCACTTTAACAAATGAGATATTGAAAACAGTGTGTGGACCAACACGGTTCCTCAAGAGTGTCCACATTAACTCCTAGAGGGACCTGACACTTTGGAAATTGCTCTGCCCCAGAAGTGATCATACCTTGTCCAAATTGCACACCACTATGGTTATGAGAGGGGGAGGTCATTTATTTAACATATGGATTATATTGGGGTGCTGGAGGAGTGCTAGGGTTCTCAGCCAGGCTCACAGGTAGTGGAAGGGGTGGAGATGGCCTTGCTTCCAGATCTCCATCGGGAGGTGTCACTACCCTCCACAGAGGTCGAATACAGTGACTATGAAACCATTCCTGCACCAGTAACAGGTGGTGGAGGTGATGGGAATTGGGAGGAAAGAAAGTCATCCAGTTGGTCCTCCTTACAAGTGAGTATTTCCACTAGGACCTCATCCAGGGGCTCCTTTTGATATACCTCACAAGGTTTACTTAAAAATTCTTTAAACATTCAAAAATTGTGAAATATAATTATATGTATATTTATTATATAATTTAAATATATTTTAAAATAAATACTTTATATTTATAAATTAAATATTTATAAAAATATTTTTTTAAAGCATTACATTTCAAAATACATTGTACAAGTAATTATAGAACAAATTTCAAGGTTTGGCATGGGTTACAAGTCCCATAAGTTTTGGTTTTTCCTTCTAGCTGCTCCAAGATACTAGAGACTAAAAGAGATATCAGTATAATGATTCAGCAGTCATACTAATTTGTTAAATCCTGTCTCCTCTGTTATAACTTCTCTTTCTCCTTTGATCCTTTTCCCAATCTTTAGGGGTACTTGGGCTATACCCATTCTAACTTTTTCTTGTTGGAGAGGGATGTTGATAATATGGGATAGGAGGATGGAACTAACTGATGTTCTTGGAGAGGCTGGCCCCTCTGGGCTTCAGGACTTTTCAGGAGCATTTCTGGAGGTTGTAGTTTTCTGAAAATTAATCTTGGAGCACTAAACTTTTGTAGAATCTCAGATAAAGCCCTACATGTTCTTTAGGATTGACAGGAATGATTTTGGTTGGGGTTTTGCAAACCATGGTGGACAGGAATATCTAGCTGAAGCTAGCATGAGAGAGGCTTCCAGAATAGCCTCTCAACTGTACTTGAACTCTCTTAGCCACTAATACCTTATTTTGTTACATTTTCACCATTTTAGTCAGGAAGGTGTTGACAATCCCACAATGTTAGGGCCAGGTTCATCCCTGGGAGTCATATCTCACATTGCCAGGGAGACTTTCATCCCTTTATGTCATGTCCCATATAGTGGGGAGAGTAATGATTTTCCTTGCAGAGTTGGGCTTAGAGAGAGAGAGATCACATCTGAGCAATAAAAGAGGTCCTCTGGAAGTAGCTCTTTGGCATAACTATAGGTAGTCTTAGCTTCTCCACTGCAGAAATAAGCTTCAACAAGAGCAAGCCTCATGATCAAGAGCTTGGTGTGTTGATATGGGAGTCCCTCTTGTTTGAGACAGAATCAAAGGTTTCCCCAGTAGTATAGCTTAATAGTTCCATATTTTTTCTCCAATCCCTCAAGGAACTTTGCCAATACTTTAAAATTATCTGCCCAACCTACTCCAGGATGTATCTGGGTATTACATTAAGCTATACAGAATTACAAACTCATTTCCATTCTGATCTCCATGTGTTTGGATTGTTTAAATGAGCTATCCAGACAAGTTGATTTACAGAAAATTTAAATTTTGGACAAAATAAACCTGTTTTCCTTTGGCCTCATCCCTTAGGTGAAGTTCTAAAATACAATGTCCTTCTTATTTCTACAGTGTGATTTTCCTTAGTCCTGACCCAATCAGCTTTGTTTTTATCTCAAACTGAGGTCTGATCTCTGTTTTGGTTTCTTTAATAGTTGTTGCATGTAGTAATGCTGACTTTCAGAGCTTCATAACTCCAACTCTGAGTCTTAGATGTCACACAGGTAGCCAAAGTTCCAGGGAGACCCCAGGTTATACATTCATAGCTTTGCCTCTCAAAATCTAGAAATAACATTTACAGCTCCAGACTAAATGTCACTGCTATAAGAGTTTACAATCTAGGCCCCCAATTTCTTATAAGTATTTTCTAAAAGAGACCATAAAATTCTCATTCATTTGTTTCTGGCCTATTTTGCATCACATAATGTCCCCAAGGTTCATTCACCTTGTTGTATGCCTTACAACTTCATTCCTTACTCTAGCTGCATAATAGTCCATCCTATGCATACCAGGTAGTTCACCATTCTACTTCTCAGTCAGTGTAAACTTCAGCAATGTCAATCCATTGGGAACCATGACTAATGTCCAAAGTCAACAATCCATGTCTCACATTATCTTCACTTAATTGTACAATCATCAACACTCTTAATTCTAGACAATTTTCATTGCTCCAAAAAGAAAAATAGCTGATAAACACACTCTCATTTAATAGAAAATCCAAATATCTCCTTAACTCTTCCCCCCCAACAGTTATTGATTGTTGATGTTTTCCTGTTAAATACAGACCATAGTAGACAATAGTACTTTCCCCCATACCCCTCTACTATATATTCTTTGTACAAGAGTCATACCTGTGAAGTCATTCATGCAAAAAAATTTATGTTTGTAGTGTTAATTGGTGGGATACATGGTTTAATACAACCCCTTTCAACAATGTTCACCTTCAACATGGCTATATTACTTATAGACCCACTAATGAACTGCCTTCATGCTATCCACTCTCTTACATCTAAGTTCAACTTTATTAGCTAAATGTTCATCCATCTGTAGCCTCTGAGTATTTCTAGGTCCCCTATATTCTACCTCATAAGTCTCACAATGTTTCCTTTTCTGTTGCAGTAGTCTCCCCCCATACAGCTTCCTCTGAATCTTCAAGGCACACTAAATTAAACCTTTTAACAACATTTTTTTCTTTGTACAACCCCACAAAGAGTTGAATTTAGGGCACTTCCTCTAATCTCTTGTTTTTCTTGCAATACATCTCTAATTGGATAATCACCTGTAGGTCAGGAGTCCCATTCTATGTCCAAGACCAGTTCACTGTGAAAAGGGTGATTTGGGCTTTTATAAGCCCAAACAGACAAAGAAATGGCCAGGATTCAGAAGAAAGCAAAAGCAAGAAAAAAAAATAGAAGAGGAAAACCTATTTGGTCAATATATCCTGTTACCTTGTAGGCCCCTCTTATTGGTGACTATTTGGGCTTTTGATCTTGTCCTTCAAAAGGGAAGAAGTTGCTGATATTAGATCATATAATATTTCATACCTACAGACAGAGCAAAGAAGTGTTTCTGGGAATAGAGAATAAGTTTTTGAGATTAGACCAACAGTAAATTATTTCAACAATGGCTTTTATGCTTAAGATAACTTCAAGACTGCTGGAGTGAAAAGATTATTTTAAAAAACACTTTTTTTTGCCTACTGGCAACTATATTAAACACTTTCAGCTAAAATATTATATTGAGTATTTTCTGTTTGTCCAGCAATCAATAGGCCATCTAATCTCTGGCTTTGTGCTTAGCAATAAACTCTTTCTTTCTTTGAAACCCTAGTGTCTTAACTTGGCTGTTATATGCATTAGGCAGAGAACCTTCCACTTTTGTCCAGCATTATATTGTGAAATTGAATCCACAATATCTCTGAGATATGCCTGTATTGTACTCATGGAAGGGACAATGTTGGGCAAGCTTTTCACTACTTCACATGGTATACCTCTTTTGCTGAGGTCCAGGAAAGAAATATCTCTGTGTCAGTAAGGCATGACCAGATTTCCTGTGAATAGCTATCTAATGTATACCTTTTGGGCCTTGTAACTAACTCCTCTTTGAGTTGGCTTCCAGGAAACTCAGAGGACAATTGGGGGACCCTTTGCAATAAGGGGATGAAAATGTAAGGCCATAAGTGAATGCTAAATGTGCCTGTTTACACTTTTATTCTGTCCTTATTTTTACTTCAGCCCAATATTTTATGGTGAAAGATGGAATACTTTCTATCTAAGATCAAGAACAAGGCAAAGATGTGCAGTCTTATCATTTCTATTACACAATGTGCTACCAAACAAATGAAATAAAAGGCAAAAGAGAAGTGATTACAAAACAGAAGTGAAAGTGTCTCATTTTGCAGGTGACATGATCATGTACATAGAAAATCCTAGGACAAAAAAGTTTCTAGATTAGTAAGTGAGTATGGTGCAACTGCAGGGCATAAGAATGATATACACAAGTCAATTTTATTTTGCAAGTACTATAAAATTAGGAAAATGAAGATTAGAAATTCAATTTATAATAGCATCAATATAATAAAATAATTAGGTATCAATTTAATGAAAGTATGCAAGATCTCTATACTGAAATACACATAGTACAGCTGAGAGAGAGTAATGACAATCTATGTAAATATTCTATGTAAAAGTGCCATATCAAGGATTGGAATATTCATTGTTAAGGTATTAATTCTCTCAAAGTTGGTTCATAGTTTGTATTAGTTTGTTAAGTGCTGCTGGAATGCAATATATCATAAACTGAATGGCTTTTATAAAGGGAATTTTTTTTTAAGTTACAAGTTTACAGTTCTAAGATGTGAAAGTGTCACAAACTAAGGTATCCAGAGAAAGATACCTTGACTCAAGAGAGGCTGATCTGGAAAGATATGGCTGGCTTCTGCTGTTCCTTTGGCTTTTCATTTCAAAAAGCCTCCCTGGGGGCATTTTCTTTTTGTATCTCCAAACTTCTGGGTCTCCTATTGGCTCTATTGCTTCTGTTATCCAAACATCTGCATCTGAGGTTTCTCCAAAATGTTTCCCCTTTTAAAAGACTCTAGTCAACTAATCAAGAGTGATCCTGAATGTGTGGAGTCATATCTCCATCTAATCAAAGGGTCACACCCACCACAGAAACAATCTATGGGGTTCAAACCCAAAACAATAAGTCTGCCACCACAAGACTGGACCAGGAAAGAAAACGTGGCTTTTTTGTAGTACATAACAGTTTCAAACCAGCACATTCCACCCTCTGTACCATGAAAAGACATGTTCTTTCCATACATAAAATACATTCATTCTATTACAATATCACAAAAGCCTTAAGCCATTTCAATAATACCATACAAAGTAAAAAGACAGTGTAAAATCTTATCGAAGTCGGTCACAGGCATGAGAAACTCAGAACAATTTATCTGCTGCCAGTATACAAAGGAGGGACAGCCATAGGATACATATTTCCACTACTGTAGGGAGAAATTGAAAGAAAAACATGGGTCAATGGACCCAAACAGTTCCAAAAACCTGCAGGGCAAACTCCATTAGATTTCAAAGTCTGAGTCATTTATCCTTGGGGCTTTAGGATGTGGCAGTCCCTCTCTTTTCAAGTGCCTACACAGCAGCCCTGCTCTCTGCCAATGCTGGGGTGAGAGATACAATACTGGGAATCATTGGGAGGACCACATTTTTCTTGGCTCCATTTGCTCCAAAGACTGGGGCAGCACCCAGGCTCACTGCCACCTCCAGGGCAAATGCTCAACCCTGACAATGGGGAGATCACCAGGCTCCCTCCATTCACGATTTATGCACTCCACTCTCTCTGAGGCTTGGGAAGCCAAAACTCTTCCTGAAGAATGAAGCAGAAGGCCTGCCCTCTGCTTCAGAGGCAAACTTACCCCCTTCCACCTGAATATGTGGGTTCACTCTCCTGGTCTGAGATTTCCTGGCTCCAGACCTTAGCTTCCATTGTTCTGCCTCTGAAGAAATTCTTCCTTCAATTTATCCATTTTAGTCAGGCTGGTGGTGGCTGTGTTTATACAGATCCTGCAACACACATCAGTTTTCTATGCAGTACACAGGGATCATAACCATTAGACAAGAGGACTTTCCACAAATCCTTTCTTAATAGCACCATCTCCAGTCCTTGCGTTTCCTGCAATGGCTTACTGCTTCCCTGTTTAGTTAAATCCTCATGTGGGGCACTAACCACTGAGGACTCACCTTCTGGAAGCCCAAATTTTTTTCCAACCATCAATTTCTGTTTTATTTGTACTCAAGAGTTCAGTTCTCAACTTATCCCTTTCCCTTCACATTTTACTATAAGTTGCAAGGAGCAGCCAACTGCATTTTACACATTTAGTTTGGTAATTTCCTCAGTTAAGTATCCCAGATGGTAGGTCACCTTTGAATTCTAGGTTCCATACAAGAGCCAAATTGGGCCAAATTCCCTGCCACTTTAAAACATGGATCACCTTTCTTCCAGTTCACAATAACAGATGCATTATTTCTATCTAAATCCTCATTAGGAGTATGTTTAGAATCCATATTTCAACCAATAGTCTTTTCAAGTGTTCTAAGCCTTCTCTATCAAGCTCCTCACAATTCTTCCAGTATTTTCCTTTTATCCATTAAAAAAACCATTCTAACTTATTTGGTATTTGCAAATCATAGCATCCCACTCCTGATACCAAAATCTATATTAGTTTGTTAAATGCTGTCAGAATGCAATTTATGAGAAATAGAACAGCTTTTATAAAGGGAATTTATTAAGTTATAAGTTTACAGTTCTTAGACCATAAAAGTGTCCAAACTAAGGCATCCAGAGAAATATACCTTGACTCAGGGAAGGCCAATCTGGGAAGGTCTGTGGCAGGCTTCTGCTGTTTCTATGGTTGTCATTTCAAGTAGCTTACCAGGGGGCATTTCTGGGTCTCCTGTTGGCCCTGTCACTTCTGTTCTCCAAGCATCTGCATCTGAGGTTTCTCCAAAATGTTTCCCCTTTTAAATGACTCTAGCCAACTTAAGAGCCACCGGGAATGTGTGGAGTCACATCTCCATCTAATCAAAAGATCACACTCACAATTGCTTGTGTCACATCTCCATGGAAGTAATACAATCAAATATCACACTCACAACTGGATTTGTCATGTCTCCATGGAAACAATCCAACTGAAGCTCAAACTCCAAACAATAGGTCTACCCCCCATAAGACCAGACTAGGAAAGAAAACATGGCTTTTCTGGGGTACATAGCAATTTCAAACCAGCATGTAGTTTAAATGCAATTCCAATCAAAATCATGGCAGGCTTTTAAAAAGAAAGTGACAAGCTGATTGTCCAATTTATATGGAAACAAAGGATTTTGAATAGCCAAAACATTTTAAAGAAGGTATTTGGAGGAGAAGCCACAGGATCAGATTTCAAAACTTATGGCAAACCTCCAGTAACCAGCCTAAGGATAGTCATGGATCAATGGAACACAAAAAGAGTGCATAATGAGAAATACATATATACATACACACACACACTCATGAAAATGACCTCAGTATACTTCAGTGGGGAAAGTGTAGGAGCAACAGTTAAAACAAGACCTGCAGAATTTGTTGGGAACAGCTGGTGTCAGGGTGATGGCAGCAGTAAAATGTGGAGATTGTTATGTAGAGCAGTCTGGGAGGAAGAGAATGTTTACTCCAAATGGTTATGTTAAGTATGAAGGAAGAGAGCACTGAAAAATAAGCACTCTGATTCCTCAGGAAATGCATGCACAACTTTGGTCACCCTGTAGTATATAGGCTGGATCTGCTTAAGAATAAAGTTGTCTGTTGTCCATTGTCTGTTATTGCTGACCTTCAGATTCCCTGATCCTGTCTCTTTCTCATCATTCCTTAATATCCTTCATGCTCCATTCCATAGGAAGCATCTGGTGCCCAACATAGGGCATGAAGAAGAAGACTCCAAAACAATATTGAGGAACCAAGGAAAAGTCTCTGTTAGAGGGACATTTGTCCAGCTGATAGAAGAGGACTTGAGTCATATTGGTAAGTAAGCATTTTCCTTGTAGCAACAGGGTAATGGGTAATCACAATAGTCAGCTGGAAGAGTATGTTTTTGTGTTGAAAACATTGTTAGAAACTACAGGGGACTCAATGGAGACTTCAGAGAAACCAATAACAATACTTCTGTACTAAAGAAAAGATCTTCTTTAGTACAGAAGCATTGTTATTGGTTTCAGCCTCAAGGCCTTAATGTTTTAAATCTAAAGTAATGGAAATTGGTTATGAAGGCTTTGTGGTGAGCATAACAAAATGGGGAAGATATTCTTGTTTCTATAATTCCTAAAAACTGCTCAATTATTATGATAGATTTAAAAGATTGCTTCTTTACCATACCTTTAGCAGAGCAAGATAAAGAAAAATTAATTTCTGAGCTTGTTCTTAATGAGCTACCTTTAAAGAAAAATATTTTAAGAAATTTAAAACTGAAAATTCTTGTTAAAAACTTTATATTGATGTTTCAAACATGCATTAACTAAAGTATTTTAAGTATTTAACATTATTCAAACAAATTTAATTTTGATGGTAATTATATGCGGTAAAATATTTGTTTAAAATAATGACAAGTATGAAAAATATAAAAGATGCATTTTTATTAATAGGAAAAAGAGAATAATTTTATCCTAAGATGAAATGAATAACTGTTACAAAATGAGAAAAATGTAGGACAAAGCCTGAACTAATATAGTAATTGCTGAGGGTTTGTAAAAAATGGAAATTATGGTCAAAATCAAGAAAGATTTAAATAATCTAAAATGACAATATTTTCTTGGACTCTTAGCCTGTTCTAATGAAAAGATACAAAAATTTTTTCCTAGACAGTCAGTGTATTAAAGCAAAGAGTCTGTGTTTTATCAGAATAACTTATGTTAACTTTTATCGTGTCATTATCTGTATAAAAAATACTGATTTTCTCCTAGGTATCATTATACTAGCAAAAGACTGTTTCTTTTCTTGCTCCAAACCAGGTGGCTTAATCTATTAATCTAAATAATATTTGCTGTAAATGAATCTACTACTGGCTAAATAATATTCAAATCATATAAATACCTAAATTCCTTTAAGCCAAAATATTTTAATGCTTCATCCAGTGTTTATATGAACTACATAAGTATAAACTAAATTTATCCCAAAATAATCATGGCTTATGTTGGGAACAGATCAGATTCGAGGGATGAATGCAAAGAAAAAATATACTTGTGGAGTCTGTTCTGTTCACCTGATGTTGCCATTACATGCAACTGATGTGGCTATTGTATGACCTTGGTAAGAAATAATTAAAATGTGCCCTCTAGCTGGGAGGACTGGCTATCCTCCCAGAAGGAGGTGTACTTTAATAAAGATATCTAGGTCCCAGGAAGCTCCTCTTGGAGTTCCCAGAGGACTTTGAAATACTTGAATTACAACTGCTAGTTCAGTGCACTGGGCTGAGGTATAAGGCATTTTCCAACTTTTGTTTTCCCCTGGGGTAACATATGCAGCCTGCCCATTACTACTACCATCAGTAAAGATAGTAATGGCTCCCTCTAGTGGGGAAGTCTGAACTATTTTAGGCAAAATCCATTGTATTCTTTTTAGAAATTGTAAAAGTTTTGACACAGGCAAATGATTATCGATTTGTCCTTTAAAATCACTTAATGCTATTTGCCAAGAGGTATTGAAGATAAATAGACTTTGAACCTCTTCCTTTGTGAGATCACATGCTATGCGATTAGGATTATGACCTCTTAATTGATAATATTTTGGTGACCTTTGGTCAGTTCCCAGAGAACCCAACTGGGCCCCGTCACATAAGCAAATGGGAATTTGGGCACTATTGTGGAAAATATCATAAAACCTGCATGCAATAAATTTAAAATTACCAAAAATGCACAGCCAATTATAAAGAATCTTCATTCCTGCATTCCTTTTCATTCAATCCAATGAATTCACTTTACAAAATCTGGTCATTTACTATGGGTACATGTCACTATTGACATTTATTCTGCTTTCATTTTTGCTACCTGCCACTTTAGGGATTCCTAATTATATGCTACAGAACCTGTTTGATATTTTACAAGGAGAATCTGATTTATTAAGCAAAAGGCAATTAACAGCTGTGGCTGAACAAGAATTACAATTAATTAAATAATGCATTCAAGAAGGACAGCTTGTTCAAATAGATCTAGAAAAACCTGTTGATTTTATTATTTTCTTTACCTTGCAATCTCCCACAGGCCTATTTTGGCAAGATGGTGTTTTAGAATGGATCTTTTTACCAAACAATTGACAAAAATGTTTAAATACATATCTGCAAAAAATCATCTCTTTAATAGCCAAAGGTCACCAAAGATATTATCAATTAAGAGGTCATAATCCTAATCGCATAGCATGTGATCTCACAAAGGAAGAGGTTCAAAGTCTATTTATCTTCAATACCTCTTGGCAAATAGCATTAAGTGATTTTAAAGGACAAATCGATAATCATTTGCCTATGTCAAAACTTTTACAATTTCTAAAAAGAATACAATGGATTTTGCCTAAAATAGTTCAGACTTCCCCACTAGAGGGAGCCATTACTATCTTTACTGATGGTAGTAGTAATGGGCAGGCTGCATATGTTACCCCAGGGGAAAACAAAAGTTGGAAAATGCCTTATACCTCAGCCCAGTGCACTGAACTAGCAGTTGTAATTCAAGTATCGCAAAATTTTCCTCAATCTCTTAATATTGTTTCTGATTCTGAATATGTCTGCCAAACAGTTATTCACATTGAGACAGCTTCTTTGTTTAGAGGAGATGAACTGTCCCAAATGTTTTTACATTTACAAACACTAGTCAGAAGTTGAATTAACCCCCTTTTTATCATGCATATAAGAGCTCATACTAATTTTCCAGGTCCTTTGTCATTACAAAACCAGCAAGCAGATACTCTTGTGGGGGTAATTCAGGATCCCACAACATTTCACAAATTGACTCATACTAATAGCAAAGGGCTGCAAAAGAAATTTCCATCTTTATCTAAACAGCAAGCTCAGGACATTGTTCGAAGTTGTCCAACATGTGGACCTTTAAATGCATTCCCATTTGCATGAGGGGTTAATCCTCAAGGTCAAAAAGCAAATGAATTATGGCAAATGGATGTTACTCATATTTCACATTTTGGTAAAATGCAAAAATATACATGTTATCATAGACACCTTTTTTCATTTCATATGGGCCACTGCACAACCTGGAGAACATTTCTGCCATGTTCAATCACATTTACTTAATGCTTTTGCTGTTATGAGATGCCCTCAATCTATTAAAATGGACAATGGTCCTGCTTATACAGGAAAGCAATTTTGTAAATTCTGTACTACTTTTCATATTACTCATATCACAGGAATTCCACATAATCTCTCTGGGCAAGGAATTATTGAATGAACAAACTGGACGCTAAAGTCTATGCTCCTAAAACAAAAAGGGAGAGATGATGATCAGGAGGATGATGTTCTGAAAATAAGTACACCTAAAGATCAATTAGCAAAAGCACTGTTTACTTTAAATTTTTGAAATATTTATGATAATTCATCACAGACTCCTGCAGAACAACATTTTAGTAATTTGGAAAAGAAAAATGATACAACCCAAACAGAACTGCAGCTGCAGCTGATCTATTGGAAAGATGTTAAGGATGATTTATGGAAACCAGGCATGATAAAGGTGTGGGGTAGGGAATTTGCTCTTGACATTGCAGATGATGGAAACTCGGTTTGGATTCCCTCGAAAAGAATAAAACCCAGACATGTCAACTCTGGTGAAAATAACTAAATGGGTAATGTACATTATAAGACATATAACTTTAACTGCTGAAGGACAGGGATATAATTATACTTATTGGGTTTACATTCCTAACCCACCTCTGCTGCAGGCCCTAACATGGGCAGATCCAACTTTACCAATATATCTGAATATTAGTTTAGGATTCCCAGGTCCAGTAGATTCAAGGCTTCCAAAACTACTTAAGGAAGAAGAAAAATGGTATCAAATTTAACTCTTCCATTTTTAGAAAGACCTATATGCATAAGTAATGAATTACTGTGTATGACAATAAGTAATCAAATTACATGGTTTAAGATCAAGAATGATTCTCATAATTATCTATGTGTATATCCCTCTTTTAACCCTATGGAATCAAATGATACTTGCCTATTATCTGGGAAAGAAAGTTGGAATGGATGGCAGTTATGTCATATGGATCGAGCCGTTATCATAATTAATGATTCCTATGAAATTGTAGGAGATGTGGCCCCTGTGGGGCCTCCCATCTCTAACTCAGAGATAATTGAGACTATATGGACAGGCAAGCTAAATCAGAGTTTAATACATAGAGGATGATTTGTGCCAAATCCTTGGGATAATAAATACAACATTAGTCTGAGAAATTTATGGAAAATTTTCCTAGGATTGGGACCAATTTTTATAGTGAATTCTAGCAACTATAACTTCTCTTTAAATAGCAGCCACAAACACTATATGCAAATATGTACTAGAGATCCATATGTATTTGTTAAAGGTCATATGCATATAAGAAATCAAACTTTTAATTGTGAGAATTGTTCTCTATTCACTTGTCTCCAGACATTTTTGTTGCAGGAAAATGAGATGATTATAGCAAGGAGAAGAAGAGATATTCGGCTGCCAGTGCAGATGTCAAGATCCTGGCAATCCTCTCCAGAAACACATATCCTGATCCATTTGGCAAAAGAATATCTGAAAAAGATTAAGAGACTAATTGGACTCATTATTGCACCTGTCATTGGAATCATTGGAATTATCACAGTGGCTGCAGTCGCTGGAACTGCATTGCATCAAACCATACAGATGCAGTGTTATGTTAGAGAATGGCATAAAAATGCCAGTGAACTGTGGCATAGTCTATCTCATATTGATGAGCAAATTAATAATAGACTAAATGATATAGAGACAGCATTGGTTCATATTGGAGATCAAATGTATAATTTAAAATTTTACGAAGTTTAATATGTGACTGGAATGAGAGCAATTTTTGTATTACCCCTTTAAGATATAATCAATCTGAAATAGAATGGGAAAAGGTAAACAGGCATCTTTTGGGGCAATCGGATAGTTTAAGTCTCGATATTGTGGAATTACAAAAAAGGGTATTAGAAATATCTCAGAATAATTTACATATAGCCTATGGAGATGATGTTATACAATCACTTACCCAAGAGCTAAAAAATCTTAATCCTATTTACTGGTGATCCTATTTACATCATTTTTGACTACTATAGGCTTAGATTTGGGACTATTTTTACTTTTTCTCTTCCTCCTCAGCTGTGTCAAACAACAAATGTTCATAGTAGCAAGCTGTGCCATTAAGCAAAGCCACACTAACAGTGTGATTCTGGCAAAAGCTCCCTCCTGAATCAGTCAGAGAGCTTGACTGGTAGCCAATGATGGTTAAGACCCTTCCTGCAGAGCTTAAGGGCAACCTAAGACAGGCACAGTCACCTCAGCTAATAAAATAAAAAGGGGGAATGTAGGAGCAAGGGTTAAAACAAGACCTGCAGAATTTGTTGGGAGCAGCTGGCATCAGGGTGGTGGTGGCAGTAAACTGTGGAGATTGTTATGTAGAGCAGTCTGGGAGGAAGAGAATGTTTACCCCAAATGGTTACCTTAAGTATGAAGGAAGAGAGCACTGAAAGATAAGCACTCTGTTTCCTCAGGAAATGCATGCATGCCTTTTGTCACCCTGCAGCATATAAGCAGGATCTGGTTAAGAATAAAGTTGTCTGTTGTCTGTTATCACTGACCTTCAGACCTCTTGATCTCACCTCTTTCTTGTCATTCCTTAATATCCTTCAAGCTCCAGTCCATAAGAAGCAACATTCTACTGTATTTTTTATTTGGTCTACAGCATCTTTAATCTGTGATAGCTGCTATTTTTCTATTTAGTCTTTCAAATTCTTCTTTATGCTCTTCTGGTGTCTTCTTGATCTCCTTTATGTCATTAGCCATCCCATTGATTTTATTGAGTAGAGTCATGTGAAGCTCTTTGTTTAGTTGTTCCAAAGTCTGTGTCTCCTTCAGTGTTTTAATTTGGTCATTATGTTGGGTTATATCTGTCTGCATCTTGATATGCTTACTGATCTTCTGTTGTCTCTGCAGCATATAAATATCTTGATAGGTTTACTTTGGAAGTTGATTTCCTTCAGTAGTCTAAAGCTTTGTATTTGCAGGATGGATATGGAGCAGGATGCAGGGTGTGGGGTGGTGCACAACAGTTTGATAATATGTTGCACTGCAGGTATCTTTAGGCACAGGTTGGGTTCCCTACACTGGTGCCTGTGAGCCTGGGGTGTGGTTCATGGGGTTGTAGGTGTGCGGTGCAGAGGCCGTGAATATGTGGTACTCTAAGGCAGACCTTGGAGCACTGTGGGAGGCAGATGGGGAGGCTGTGTGTATGCACCTGGGTTGGTGTGCAGGTAAGATGTGGGTGAACATATGGAGTGAGGGGGTCATGGGTATCAGGGTATAGGGTATGTGGCTCAGATGTTGAGGTACAGGGGCAGGGTGCAGATGTGTCCTTGCACAGGAGTGAGCCAGAGGGCCCATGATGCAGATGTGAGAGTGCATAGGGGAGGGTACAGGACACAGGGGTTGAAGGACATTGGTGGGTGATGGGGGTGCCATTGGGTGGGAAATGCCCTGGCACAGACGAGCAGGTATGGAGGGGGTTTGAGCACGTGTGCAAACATGTGCATGCAGTGCAGGGCTATGTAGCACAGATGCACACCAGAGTACCTGCCAGGTGTAGGGACGGGATGCTGGTACTGGGGGTCTGTGACAATTGTGAACTTTCGCTGGGCAGGGGATTGGGGTGTAGGGGTCAAGAAGTCAGTGCAGTAATGCCTGGACACCTGGTGATGGGGAGGATGTGGCTGTATGGGTGCGCAGGCCTGGGGGAGAAGCTGTGGTGTGTGCACATGCACAGAGATCAGTGGCAGAGGGCCAGGGTTGAGCTTGTGGGTGTGGCCTGGATACACATGTCAGCACTTACCCAGAGCTGGGGAGCATGACTCTAGGCTGTGCTCATGCACAGATCTGGGAGGGCCATAAACTTATGTACAAGTGTGCAGAGCTCAGGAGGGCAGGGTCAGGTTGCATGACTGTACGGGCTGGGGGCGGGTGTAGCCTGGGTATGAAGGTAAGTGCCTGCAGTTTCTATATGCTGGTGACTGCCTGTAGGGGGCAGGAAGGGGGAGGTGGGTCTTAGGAGGGGCAGGATAAGACTGACTGCTCTTGTGCAGGAGATGTGGGTTGGGCTGGGGCATGTGTGTCCTTGCTTGGAGTGGGGCTGTGCATGGGGGCTGGTGGGGCAGGGACTTTTGGAGCACAGAGATGGGAGTTGATGGGGTTCAGGTGTGTGTGGTGTGTGGTGAGTTGAGGGTCACAAGGCTGTCCCAGTGAAGGTAGTGCTTTCAAGGAATGCAGCTTAGCTTACTTTCTAGTCCCTGTCTCCTGAAGGTGCTCTCCTGAGGGTTCTGAGCTTCCATTTAGAAAGGGGCATGTTAGGCTGTTTGCACTGGCCAGATAGTCTCCAGTTCTCTTTGTCTCAATTCTTCAGCTTTTGCAGCCAGGGCCTCCCTAAGAGGTGTAGAAGACCCTCCCATGTTACTTACACCCTGGAATCATCATATTAGTACCTTTCCATTCCTTCTCTAGCTGTTCCTTGGAGCAGGGGTGAACTTGACCTATCCTCTGCTGCTGTCTTCCAAGAACTCCTCTCACTTATTCTTAAGAAGGGAGGTGAGCTCAAAGCCAGTGAAAGGTCCAAAAGGAGAAGAGAAGAAGCATGAGGAAACTACAAATGAGGGAACTTGTGGCAACATTAACAAAGCTCACTCTATTAGCTAGGGTTCTCTAGAGAAACAGAATCAGCATGAGATATCTGTAGATACAAAATTTATAAAAGTGTCTCACATAACTTTGGGAATGCAGAATCCAGGGTCTGTTGGGCAGGCCACAAGCTGACAACAGATTAAGGTTCTCAACACACTTTTAGGAGAGGCTTGTTGGACAGCCATGGGGGAAAAAAGTCCAAATCCATAGGGGAGGCTGTGAAGATGGTGACTCCCATGAAGGGTATGGATGAGCTCCAGAGGAGAGACTCACCAGTTGAAGCAAGAAGAGTGACTGTCTCATCTGAGTCCTCCTTAAAAACCTTCTGGTGATTAGATTAAGCATCACTCATTGCAGAAGGCACTCCCCATAGCTGATTACAAATGTAATCAGCTGTGAATGCAGTCAATGTTATCATGACTTAAGTCCATGAAATGTCCTCATAGCAACAGACAGGCCAATGCTTACTTAACCAGATGACTGGGCACAAGCACCTGGCCAAGTTAATACGTGAACCTGACCATGACACTCACCTTACCACACTCAGAATCCAGGAATACTATGTGGCCATGAGGTCTCTGAACATAGTGAGGTGACTGGGGATGGAGAGAAAAGACTGAAATGATCATCTACTTTGACACACAGAAGTAGAAAGTTACCCTCTGCGTTAAGTAGCATGTCATTCCTCTTTGCTCAGGAATCCTCACAAAGTTCTGTTCTCAGAATTGTTCACATCCACCTTCCAGGAATGTTTGTTGGAGGTGAAGATCTGAGTTCTCTGTGAAGGAGCCTACCCAATGGATTGAGAGGCATATCAGGACAGTCAGGGCTGAATAGAAAACATCTCAGGTCTTCAAATAGAGGCAAGTGATAACTGCCTGGCTTACAGGGTAAGGTAATATACACTTTGAAGTAGAAGACTTTCTGATATCCCTCTGAAGACCCATGCACTGAGCTCTGGGTTCACAGGCTAAGGCATGAACAGCTATGAGGACTCATTCCTTTTCAATGTCTCCCAGATTTTGGAGAACCTACAAGTCTGGCTTATGGCACAGCTCCTTCAGGTCTTCATACATTCCTCTTAGGAGTTGCCTATCTGAATCATTCTGGCTTCACTTTCCTTGAGTAGCTTGAAGATCAACTTGCCTACCATTTACAGGCCATCTAAATGGTTTTACTTTTTCTTATGGAGGTATTTCAACAAATTCAGAAAAACAGCTCTGATCATAATCATCCATTGATTCACATAACCCTCACATCCTCTAATTAGGTTTTTCTCTTTGTTTAGAATTCTCCAATTTTTCTGTTTCTTTTGCCAAATAGACTGCACTTGCACAGGGCGCATCTCCCTGTCATCCTCAGCAGCCTGCTCTTTTGGACAATACATGTGAGCAACAGGCTCTTGAGATTTAGAGCAAAGCAAGCACATCAAGCTCTTGTCAACTTCACAGAAGAGGTCCTTTATTGCCTGGTGTCTACTACAGGTTTGCATTGCAGAAGTTGACAATTGGCAGGAGACTCCTCATCTGTTAGAAACTCATTTTTCAAAAACTATTCAGTTTGAAGCCTATTTGCTATACTATTGCCCTGCACACCAGACAGCAGACAGGAGTATGAGCATCTTCCCACAAGAGGCAGAGGCAGGGCTTACAAAAATTTGGCTATTAGGAGATAGAATGTCTGTAAAGTGCCAGCACCTGACACCTGGAAGATTTTCTTAAAATGTCTGTTCTTTTCATTATTTGTTGACAGCACTAAAAATTTCTTGACAACTCTTGAGGGAAAATATTCATTTAATGTACATGAAGTTTTTGGGTGATTGGCATTATTGTACATTTATCCAAATGTGAAGTATTTCCTATCAATTTTCAAATTTTAAGATGCAGTTTTTGAGTCTGAAGAGTTGTATGCATTGGTTTTGATCACCAGGAATTTTGCACAGCATTACCAAAAAAAGCTCCTGTGACTCTCTGCTCTTCAAAACCTGCTTCTAACCTTGATCTTTTTTCACCACTTTTAAGATCATTTATGTACTTGAAAAACATATTAAAAGCCAACAAGTGCTTCTAAATTTCTGATTGGTTAAAATGTCGTGTTCCCTCTAATTTCATGTATATAGTAAGATCCATTGTAACAGACACATGTACAGCACTTACTCTGTACTCCATTGCTCTAAGTGCTTTACAAACATCATCTCATTTAATCCCCACAACCACTTGTGAGGCATTAGTTGTTACTTTTACTTATCTCCACTTCACATACAAGGACACTGAGATACTAGGAGGGAAGTCACTCATACTTTGTCGAAGGCCACAAATGTAATTGAAACAGTTTCTTTGAAAGTGACCTCAAAGCTGTTGAATAATACTTATTTGTGACATAAGTATTGTTTGTGACAAACCAAACTCTACTGACTTATCAAATATATCAATTTCTCTAGAACTTTGGCAGTTTCACCTGTCTTTAATCACATTCTAAGGAAAAAGAGAGAAGACTGCTTTGTTTGATTTGTCTCTCCTCCTATTCGACCCTCTGTTGTACCTGAATTTTCCTTTTGAAGAAATATGAAAAAGCACCCATTCTGCCAGTGATAAAAAAAATCATTTTACTTAGAGAATTTTATTTCCTGAATTTGATTTTCAGGGTCTTCCTCATACCTGATAATATTCAAAGCTGCATTACATTATAATCTTGCAAGGGCTTTTAAGGAATAATTGGGAATCTAAATACAGATTAAAATGGACTTGTGTGTGGCAGATCCAGTGCAGGTTGTTGGGTGGCTGAGATATGTCCATGTGGTGTCCAGCTCACCCGAGTTGGAGTATCTGTTTCCAGCAGAGAGGGAGCATAACCCTCCAGAGGGTGTAAGAGGCACCTGGGATTGGGAAAAGATGGCGGCTTAGTAAGACGCGCGGGTCTTAGTTCCTCCC
>NC_135331.1:84801398-84856501 GCF_023851605.1 Tamandua tetradactyla | reverse complement strand
TATCTCCTAATAGCCCAATTTTTGTAAGCCCTGCCTCTGCCTCTTGTGGGAAGATGCTCATACTCCTGTCTGCTGTCTGGTGTGCAGGGCAATAGTATAGCAAATAGGCTTCAAACTGAATAGTTTTTGAAAAATGAGTTTCTAACAGATGAGGAGTCTCCTGCCAATTGTCAACTTCTGCAATGCAAACCTGTAGTAGACACCAGGCAATAAAGGACCTCTTCTGTGAAGTTGACAAGAGCTTGATGTGCTTGCTTTGCTCTAAATCTCAAGAGCCTGTTGCTCACATGTATTGTCCAAAAGAGCAGGCTGCTGAGGATGACAGGGAGATGCGCCCTGTGCAAGTGCAGTCTATTTGGCAAAAGAAACAGAAAAATTGGAGAATTCTAAACAAAGAGAAAAACCTAATTAGAGGATGTGAGGGTTATGTGAATCAATGGATGATTATGATCAGAGCTGTTTTTCTGAATTTGTTGAAATACCTCCATAAGAAAAAGTAAAACCATTTAGATGGCCTGTAAATGGTAGGCAAGTTGATCTTCAAGCTACTCAAGGAAAGTGAAGCCAGAATGATTCAGATAGGCAACTCCTAAGAGGAATGTATGAAGACCTGAAGGAGCTGTGCCATAAGCCAGACTTGTAGGTTCTCCAAAATCTGGGAGACATTGAAAAGGAATGAGTCCTCATAGCTGTTCATGCCTTAGCCTGTGAACCCAGAGCTCAGTGCATGGGTCTTCAGAGGGATATCAGAAAGTCTTCTACTTCAAAGTGTATATTACCTTACCCTGTAAGCCAGGCAGTTATCACTTGCCTCTATTTGAAGACCTGAGATGTTTTCTATTCAGCCCTGACTGTCCTGATATGCCTCTCAATCCATTGGGTAGGCTCCTTCACAGAGAACTCAGATCTTCACCTCCAACAAACATTCCTGGAAGGTGGATGTGAACAATTCTGAGAACAGAACTTTGTGAGGATTCCTGGGCAAAGAGGAATGACATGCTACTTAACTCAGAGGGTAACTTTCTACTTCTGTGTGTCAAAGTAGATTATCATTTCAGTCTTTTCTCTCCATCCCCAGTCACCTCACTATGTTCAGAGACCTCATGGCCACATAGTATTCCTGGATTCTGAGTGTGGTAAGGTGAGTGTCATGGTCAGGTTCACGTATTAACTTGGCCAGGTGCTTGTGCCCAGTCATCTGGTTAAGTAAGCATTGGCCTGTCTGTTGCTATGAGGACATTTCATGGACTTAAGTCATGATAACATTGACTGCATTCACAGCTGATTACATTTGTAATCAGCTATGGGAAGTGCCTTCTGCAATGAGTGATGCTTAATCTAATCACCAGAAGGTTTTTAAGGAGGACTCAGATGAGACAGTCACTCTTCTTGCTTCAACTGGTGAATCTCTCCTCTGGAGCTCATCCATACCCTTCATGGGAGTCACCATCTTCACAGCCTCCCCTATGGATTTGGACTTTTTTCCCCCATGGCTGTCCAACAAGCCTCTCCTAAAAGTGTGTTGAGAACCTTAATCTGTTGTCAGCTTGTGGCCTGCCCAACAGACCCTGGATTCTGCATTCCCAAAGTTATGTGAGACACTTTTATAAATTTTGTATCTACAGATATCTCATGCTGATTCTGTTTCTCTAGAGAACCCTAGCTAATAGAGTGAGCTTTGTTAATGTTGCCACAAGTTCCCTCATTTGTAGTTTCCTCATGCTTCTTCTCTTCCCCTTTTGGACCTTTCACTGGCTTTGAGCTCACCTCCCTTCTTAAGAATAAGTGAGAGGAGTTCTTGGAAGACAGCAGCAGAGGATAGGTCAAGTTCACCCCTGCTCCAAGGAACAGCTAGAGAAGGAATGGAAAGGTACTAATATGATGATTCCAGGGTGTAAGTAACATGGGAGGGTCTTCTACACCTCTTAGGGAGGCCCTGGCTGCAAAAGCTGAAGAATTGAGACAAAGAGAACTGGAGACTATCTGGCCAGTGCAAACAGCCTAACATGCCCCTTTCTAAATGGAAGCTCAGAACCCTCAGGAGAGCACCTTCAGGAGACAGGGACTAGAAAGTAAGCTAAGCTGCATTCCTTGAAAGCACTACCTTCACTGGGACAGCCTTGTGACCCTCAACTCACCACACACCACACACACCTGAACCCCATCAACTCCCATCTCTGTGCTCCAAAAGTCCCTGCCCCACCAGCCCCCATGCACAGCCCCACTCCAAGCAAGGACACACATGCCCCAGCCCAACCCACATCTCCTGCACAAGAGCAGTCAGTCTTATCCTGCCCCTCCTAAGACCCACCTCCCCCTTCCTGCCCCCTACAGGCAGTCACCAGCATATAGAAACTGCAGGCACTTACCTTCATACCCAGGCTACACCCGCCCCCAGCCCGTACAGTCATGCAACATGACCCTGCCCTCCTGAGCTCTGCACACTTGTACATAAGTTTATGGCCCTCCCAGATCTGTGCATGAGCACAGCCTAGAGTCATGCTCCCCAGCTCTGGGTAAGTGCTGACATGTGTATCCAGGCCACACCCACAAGCTCAACCCTGGCCCTCTGCCACTGATCTCTGTGCATGTGCACACACCACAGCTTCTCCCCCAAGCCTGCGCACCCATACAGCCACATCCTCCCCATCACCAGGTGTCCAGGCATTACTGCACTGACTTCTTGACCCCTACACCCCAATCCCCTGCCCAGCGAAAGTTCACAATTGTCACAGACCCCCAGTACCAGCATCCCGTCCCTACACCTGGCAGGTACTCTGGCGTGCATCTGTGCTACATAGCCCTGCACTGCATGCACATGTTTGCACACGTGCTCAAACCCCCTCCATACCTGCTCGTCTGTGCCAGGGCATTTCCCACCCAATGGCACCCCCATCACCCACCAATGTCCTTCAACCCCTGTGTCCTGTACCCTCCCCTATACACTCTCACATCTGCATCATGGGCCCTCTGGCTCACTCCTGTGCAAGGACACATCTGCACCCTGCCCCTGTGCCTCAACATCTGAGCCACATACCCTATACCCTGATACCCATGACCCCCTCACTCCATATGTTCACCCACATCTTACCTGCACACCAACCCAGGTGCATACACACAGCTTCCCCATCTGCCTCCCACAGTGCTCCAAGGTCTGCCTTAGAGTACCACATATTCACGGCCTCTGCACCACACACCTACAACCCCATGAACCACACCCCAGGCTCACAGGCACCAGTGTAGTGTACCCAACCTGTGCCTAAAGATACCTGCAGTGCAACATATTATCAAACTGTTGTGCACCACCCCACACCCTGCATCCTGCTCCATATCCATCCTGCAAATACAAAGCTTTAGACTACTGAAGGAAATCAACTTCCAAAGTAAACCTATCAAGATATTTATATGCTGCAGAGACAACAGAAGATCAGTAAGTATATCAAGATGCAGACAGATATAACCCAACATAATGACCAAATTAAAACACTGAAGGAGACACAGACTTTGGAACAACTAAACAAAGAGCTTCACATGACTCTACTCAATAAAATCAATGGGATGGCTAATGACATAAAGGAGATCAAGAAGACACCAGAAGAGCATAAAGAAGAATTTGAAAGACTAAATAGAAAAATAGCAGCTATCACAGATTAAAGATGCTGTAGACCAAATAAAAAATACAGTAGAATGTTGCTTCTTATGGACTGGAGCTTGAAGGATATTAAGGAATGACAAGAAAGAGGTGAGATCAAGAGGTCTGAAGGTCAGTGATAACAGACAACAGACAACTTTATTCTTAACCAGATCCTGCTTATATGCTGCAGGGTGACAAAAGGCATGTATGCATTTCCTGAGGAAACAGAGTGCTTATCTTTCAGTGCTCTCTTTCTTCATACTTAAGGTAACCATTTGGGGTAAACATTCTCTTCCTCCCAGACTGCTCTACATAACAATCTCCACAGTTTACTGCCACCACCACCCTGATGCCAGCTGCTCCCAACAAATTCTGCAGGTCTTGTTTTAACCCTTGCTCCTACATTCCCCCTTTTTATTTTATTAGCTGAGGTGACTGTGCCTGTCTTAGGTTGCCCTTAAGCTCTGCAGGAAGGGTCTTAACCATCATTGGCTACCAGTCAAGCTCTCTGACTGATTCAGGAGGGAGCTTTTGCCAGAATCACACTGTTAGTGTGGCTTTGCTTAATGGCACAGCTTGCTACTATGAACATTTGTTGTTTGACACAGCTGAGGAGGAAGATAAAAAGTAAAAATAGTCCCAAATCTAAGCCTATAGTAGTCAAAAATGATGTAAATAGGATCACCAGTAAATAGGATTAAGATTTTTTAGCTCTTGGGTAAGTGATTGTATAACATCATCTCCATAGGCTATATGTAAATTATTCTGAGATATTTCTAATACCCTTTTTTGTAATTCCACAATATCGAGACTTAAACTATCCGATTGCCCCAAAAGATGCCTGTTTACCTTTTCCCATTCTATTTCAGATTGATTATATCTTAAAGGGGTAATACAAAAATTGCTCTCATTCCAGTCACATATTAAACTTTGTAAAATTTTAAATTATACATTTGATCTCCAATATGAACCAATGCTGTCTCTATATCATTTAGTCTATTATTAATTTGCTCATCAATATGAGATAGACTATGCCACAGTTCACTGGCATTTTTATGCCATTCTCTAACATAACACTGCATCTGTATGGTTTGATGCAATGCAGTTCCAGTGACTGCAGCCACTGTGATAATTCCAATGATTCCAATGACAGGTGCAATAATGAGTCCAATTAGTCTCTTAATCTTTTTCAGATATTCTTTTGCCAAATGGATCAGGATATGTGTTTCTGGAGAGGATTGCCAGGATCTTGACATCTGCACTGGCAGCCGAATACCTCTTCTTCTCCTTGCTATAATCATCTCATTTTCCTGCAACAAAAATGCCTGGAGACAAGTGAATAGAGAACAATTCTCACAATTAAAAGTTTGATTTCTTATACGCATATGACCTTTAACAAATACATATGGATCTCTAGTACATATTTGCATATAGTGTTTGTGGCTGCTATTTAAAGAGAAGTTATAGTTGCTAGAATTCGCTATAAAAATTGGTCCCAATCCTAGGAAAATTTTCCATAAATTTCTCAGACTAATGTTGTATTTATTATCCCAAGGATTTGGCACAAATCATCCTCTATGTATTAAACTCTGATTTAGCTTGCCTGTCCATATAGTCTCAATTATCTCTGAGTTAGAGATGGGAGGCCCCACAGGGGCCACATCTCCTACAATTTCATAGGAATCATTAATTATGATAACGGCTCGATCCATACGACATAACTGCCATCCATTCCAACTTTCTTTCCCAGATAATAGGCAAGTATCATTTGATTCCATAGGGTTAAAAGAGGGATATACACATAGATAATTATGAGAATCATTCTTGATCTTAAACCATGTAATTTGATTACTTATTGTCATACACAGTAATTCATTACTTATGCATATAGGTCTTTCTAAAAATGGAAGAGTTAAATTTGATACCATTTTTCTTCTTCCTTAAGTAGTTTTGGAAGCCTTGAATCTACTGGACCTGGGAATCCTAAACTAATATTCAGATATATTGGTAAAGTTGGATCTGCCCATGTTAGGGCCTGCAGCAGAGGTGGGTTAGGAATGTAAACCCAATAAGTATAATTATATCCCTGTCCTTCAGCAGTTAAAGTTATATGTCTTATAATGTACATTACCCATTTAGTTATTTTCACCAGAGTTGACATGTCTGGGTTTTATTCTTTTCGAGGGAATCCAAACCGAGTTTCCATCATCTGCAATGTCAAGAGCAAATTCCCTACCCCACACCTTTATCATGCCTGGTTTCCATAAATCATCCTTAACATCTTTCCAATAGATCAGCTGCAGCTGCAGTTCTGTTTGGGATATATCATTTTTCTTTTCCAAATTACTAAAATGTTGTTCTGCAGGAGTCTGTAATGAATTATCATAAATATTTCAAAAATTTAAAGTAAACAGTGCTTTTGCTAATTGATCTTTAGGTGTACTTATTTTCAGAACATCATCCTCCTGATCATCATCTCTCCCTTTTTGTTTTAGGAGCATAGACTTTAGCGTCCAGTTTGTTCATTCAATAATTCCTTGCCCAGAGAGATTATGTGGAATTCCTGTGATATGAGTAATATGAAAAGTAGTACAGAATTTACAAAATTGCTTTCCTGTATAAGCAGGACCATTGTCCATTTTAATAGATTGAGGGCATCCCATAACAGCAAAAGCATTAAGTAAATGTGATTGAACATGGCAGAAATGTTCTCCAGGTTGTGCAGTGGCCCATATGACATGAAAAAAGGTGTCTATGATAACATGTATATTTTTGCATTTTACCAAAATGTGAAATATGAGTAACATCCATTTGCCATAATTCATTTGCTTTTTGACCTTGAGGATTAACCCCTCATGCAAATGGGAATGCATTTAAAGGTCCATATGTTGGACAACTTCGAACAATGTCCTGAGCTTGCTGTTTAGATAAAGATGGAAATTTCTTTTGCAGCCCTTTGCTATTAGTATGAGTCAATTTGTGAAATGTTGTGGGATCCTGAATTACCCCCACAAGAGTATCTGCTTGCTGGTTTTGTAATGACAAAGGACCTGGAAAATTAGTATGAGCTCTTATATGCATGATAAAAAGGGGGTTAATTCAACTTCTGACTAGTGTTTGTAAATGTAAAAACATTTGGGACAGTTCATCTCCTCTAAACAAAGAAGCTGTCTCAATGTGAATAACTGTTTGGCAGACATATTCAGAATCAGAAACAATATTAAGAGATTGGGGAAAATTTTGCAATACTTGAATTACAACTGCTAGTTCAGTGCACTGGGCTGAGGTATAAGGCATTTTCCAACTTTTGTTTTCCCCTGGGGTAACATATGCAGCCTGCCCACTACTACCATCAGTAAAGATAGTAATGGCTCCCTCTAGTGGGGAAGTCTGAACTATTTTAGGCAAAATCCATTGTATTCTTTTTAGAAATTGTAAAAGTTTTGACATAGGCAAATGATTATCGATTTGTCCTTTAAAATCACTTAATGCTATTTGCCAAGAGGTATTGAAGATAAATAGACTTTGAACCTCTTCCTTTGTGAGATCACATGCTATGCGATTAGGATTATGACCTCTTAATTGATAATATCTTTGGTGACCTTTGGCTATTAAAGAGATGATTTTTTGCAGATATGTATTTAAACATTTTTGTCAATTGTTTGGTAAAAAGATCCATTCTAAAACACCATCTTGCCAAAATAGGCCTGTGGGAGATTGCAAGGTAAAGAAAATAATAAAATCAACAGGTTTTTCTAGATCTATTTGAACAAGCTGTCCTTCTTGAATGCATTATTTAATTAATTGTAATTCTTGTTCAGCCACAGCTGTTAATTGCCTTTTGCTTAATAAATCAGATTCTCCTTGTAAAATATCAAACAGGTTCTGTAGCATATAATTAGGAATCCCTAAAGTGGCAGGTAGCAAAAATGAAAGCAGAATAAATGTCAATAGTGACATGTACCCATAGTAAATGACCAGATTTTGTAAAGTGAATTCATTGGATTGAATGAAAAGGAATGCAGGAATGAAGATTCTTTATAATTGGCTGTGCATTTTTGGTAATTTTAAATTTATTGCATGCAGGTTTTATGATATTTTCCACAATAGTGCCCAAATTCCCATTTGCTTATGTGACGGGGCCCAGTTGGGTTCTCTGGGAACTGACCAAAGGTCACCAAAATATTATCAATTAAGAGGTCATAATCCTAATCGCATAGCATGTGATCTCACAAAGGAAGAGGTTCAAAGTCTATTTATCTTCAATACCTCTTGGCAAATAGCATTAAGTGATTTTAAAGGACAAATCGATAATCATTTGCCTATGTCAAAACTTTTACAATTTCTAAAAAGAATACAATGGATTTTGCCTAAAATAGTTCAGACTTCCCCACTAGAGGGAGCCATTACTATCTTTACTGATGGTAGTAGTAATGGGCAGGCTGCATATGTTACCCCAGGGGAAAACAAAAGTTGGAAAATGCCTTATACCTCAGCCCAGTGCACTGAACTAGCAGTTGTAATTCAAGTATTTCAAAGTCCTCTGGGAACTCCAAGAGGAGCATCCTGGGACCTAGATATCTTTATTAAAGTACACCTCCTTCTGGGAGGATAGCCAGTCCTCCCAGCTAGAGGGCACATTTTAATTATTTCTTACCAAGGTCATACAATAGCCACATCAGTTGCATGTAATGGCAACATCAGGTGAACAGAACAGACTCCACAAGTATATTTTTTCTTTGCATTCATCCCTCGAATCTGATCTGTTCCCAACATAAGCCATGATTATTTTGGGATAAATTTAGTTTATACTTATGTAGTTCATATAAACACTGGATGAAGCATTAAAATATTTTGGCTTAAAGGAATTTAGATATTTATATGATTTGAATATTATTTAGCCAGTAGTAGATTCATTTACAGCAAATATTATTTAGATTAATAGATTAAGCCACCTGGTTTGGAGCAAGAAAAGAAACAGTCTTTTGCTAGTATAATGATACCTAGGAGAAAATCAGTATTTTTTATACAGATAATGACACGATAAAAGTTAACATAAGTTATTCTGATAAAACACAGACTCTTTGCTTTAATACACTGACTATCTAGAAAAAAATTTTTGTATCTTTTCATTAGAACAGGCTAAGAGTCCAAGAAAATATTGTCATTTTAGACTATTTAAATCTTTCTTGATTTTGACCATAATTTCCATTTTTTACAAACCCTCAGCAATTACTATATTAGTTCAGGCTTTGTCCTACATTTTTCTCATTTTGTAACAGTTATTCATTTCATCTTAGGATAAAATTATTCTCTTTTTCCTATTAATAAAAATGCATCTTTTATATTTTTCATACTTGTCATTATTTTAAACAAATATTTTACCACATATAATTACCATCAAAATTAAATTTGTTTGAATAATGTTAAATACTTAAAATACTTTAGTTAATGCATGTTTGAAACATCAATATAAAGTTTTTAACAAGAATTTTCAGTTTTAAATTTCTTAAAATATTTTTCTTTAAAGGTAGCTCATTAAGAACAAGCTCAGAAATTAATTTTTCTTTATCTTGCTCTGCTAAAGGTATGGTAAAGAAGCAATCTTTTAAATCTATCATAATAATTGAGCAGTTTTTAGGAATTATAGAAACAAGAATATCTTCCCCATTTTGTTATGCTCACCACAAAGCCTTCATAACCAATTTCCATTACTTTAGATTTAAAACATTAAGGCCTTGAGGCTGAAACCAATAACAATACTTCTGTACTAAAGAAAAGATCTTCTTTAGTACAGAAGCATTGTTATTGGTTTCTCTGAAGTCTCCATGGAGTCCCCTGTAGTTTCTAACAATGTTTTCAACACAAAAACATACTCTTCCAGCTGACTATTGTGATTACCCATTACCCTGTTGCTACAAGGAAAATGCTTACTTACCAATATGACTCAAGTCCTCTTCTATCAGCTGGACAAATGTCCCTCTAACAGAGACTTTTCCTTGGTTCCTCAATATTGTTTTGGAGTCTTCTTCTTCATGCCCTATGTTGGGCACCAGATGCTTCCTATGGAATGGAGCATGAAGGATATTAAGGAATGATGAGAAAGAGACAGGATCAGGGAATCTGAAGGTCAGCAATAACAGACAATGGACAACAGACAACTTTATTCTTAAGCAGATCCAGCCTATATACTACAGGGTGACAAAAGGTGTGCATGCATTTCCTGAGGAATCAGAGTGCTTATTTTTCAGTGCTCTCTTCCTTCATACTTAACATAACCATTTGGAGTAAACATTCTCTTCCTCCCAGACTGCTCTACATAACAATCTCCACATTTTACTGCTGCCATCACCCTGACACCAGCTGTTCCCAACAAATTCTGCAGGTCTTGTTTTAACTGTTGCTCCTACACTTTCCCCACTGAAGTATACTGAGGTCATTTTCATGAGTGTGTGTGTGTATGTATATATGTATTTCTCATTATGCACTCTTTTTGTGTTCCATTGATCCATGACTATCCTTAGGCTGGTTACTGGAGGTTTGCCATAAGTTTTGAAATCTGATCCTGTGGCTTCTCCTCCAAATACCTTCTTTAAAATGTTTTGGCTATTCAAAATCCTTTGTTTCCATATAAATTGGACAATCAGCTTGTCACTTTCTTTTTAAAAGCCTGCCATGATTTTGATTGGAATTGCATTTAAACTACATGCTGGTTTGAAATTGCTATGTACCCCAGAAAAGCCATGTTTTCTTTCCTAGTCTGGTCTTATGGGGGGTAGACCTATTGTTTGGAGTTTGAGCTTCAGTTGGATTGTTTCCATGGAGACATGACAAATCCAGTTGTGAGTGTGATATTTGATTGTATTACTTCCATGGAGATGTGACACAAGCAATTGTGAGTGTGATCTTTTGATTAGATGGAGATGTGACTCCACACATTCCCGGTGGCTCTTAAGTTGGCTAGAGTCATTTAAAAGGGGAAACATTTTGGAGAAACCTCAGATGCAGATGCTTGGAGAACAGAAGTGACAGGGCCAACAGGAGACCCAGAAATGCCCCCTGGTAAGCTACTTGAAATGACAACCATAGAAACAGCAGAAGCCTGCCACAGACCTTCCCAGATTGGCCTTCCCTGAGTCAAGGTATATTTCTCTGGATGCCTTAGTTTGGACACTTTTATGGTCTAAGAACTGTAAACTTATAACTTAATAAATTCCCTTTATAAAAGCTGTTCCATTTCTCATAAATTGCATTCTGACAGCATTTAACAAACTAATATAGATTTTGGTATCAGGAGTGGGATGCTATGATTTGCAAATACCAAATAAGTTAGAATGGTTTTTTTAATGGATAAAAGGAAAATACTGGAAGAATTGTGAGGAGCTTGATAGAGAAGGCTTAGAACACTTGAAAAGACTATTGGTTGAAATATGGATTCTAAACATACTCCTAATAAGGATTTAGATAGAAATAATGCATCTGTTATTGTGAACTGGAAGAAAGGTGATCCATGTTTTAAAGTGGCAGGGAATTTGGCCCAATTTGGCTCTTGTATGGAACCTAGAATTCAAAGGTGACCTACCATCTGGGATACTTAACTGAGGAAATTACCAAACTAAATGTGTAAAATGCAGTTGGCTGCTCCTTGCAACTTATAGTAAAATGTGAAGGGAAAGGGATAAGTTGAGAACTGAACTCTTGAGTACAAATAAAACAGAAATTGATGGTTGGAAAAAAATTTGGGCTTCCAGAAGGTGAGTCCTCAGTGGTTAGTGACCCACATGAGGATTTAACTAAACAGGGAAGCAGTAAGCCATTGCAGGAAACGCAAGGACTGGAGATGGTGCTATTAAGAAAGGATTTGTGGAAAGTCCTCTTGTCTAATGGTTATGATCCCTGTGTACTGCATAGAAAACTGATGTGTGTTGCAGGATCTGTATAAACACAGCCACCACCAGCCTGACTAAAATGGATAAATTGAAGGAAGAATTTCTTCAGAGGCAGAACAATGGAAGCTAAGGTCTGGAGCCAGGAAATCTCAGACCAGGAGAGTGAACCCACATATTCAGGTGGAAGGGGGTAAGTTTGCCTCTGAAGCAGAGGGCAGGCCTTCTGCTTAATTCTTCAGGAAGAGTTTTGGCTTCCCAAGCCTCAGAGAGAGTGGAGTGCATAAATCGTGAATGGAGGGAGCCTGGTGATCTCCCCATTGTCAGGGTTGAGCATTTGCCCTGGAGGTGGCAGTGAGCCTGGGTGCTGCCCCAGTCTTTGGAGCAAATGGAGCCAAGAAAAATGTGGTCCTCCCAATGATTCCCAGTATTGTATCTCTCACCCCAGCATTGGCAGAGAGCAGGGCTGCTGTGTAGGCACTTGAAAAGAGAGGGACTGCCACATCCTAAAGCCCCAAGGATAAATGACTCAGACTTTGAAATCTAATGGAGTTTGCCCTGCAGGTTTTTGGAACTGTTTGGGTCCATTGACCCATGTTTTTCTTTCAATTTCTCCCTACAGTAGTGGAAATATGTATCCTATGGCTGTCCCTCCTTTGTATACTGGCAGCAGATAAATTGTTCTGAGTTTCTCATGCCTGTGACCGACTTCGATAAGATTTTACACTGTCTTTTTACTTTGTATGGTATTATTGAAATGGTTTAAGGCTTTTGTGATATTGTAATAGAATGAATGTATTTTATGTATGGAAAGAACATGTCTTTTCATGGTACAGAGGGTGGAATGTGCTGGTTTGAAACTGTTATGTACTACAAAAAAGCCACGTTTTCTTTCCTGGTCCAGTCTTGTGGTGGCAGACTTATTGTTTTGGGTTTGAACCCCATAGATTGTTTCTGTGGTGGGTGTGACCCTTTGATTAGATGGAGATATGACTCCACACATTCAGGATCACTCTTGATTAGTTGACTAGAGTCTTTTAAAAGGGGAAACATTTTGGAGAAACCTCAGATGCAGATGTTTGGATAACAGAAGCAATAGAGCCAATAGGAGACCCAGAAGTTTGGAGATACAAAAAGAAAATGCCCCCAGGGAGGCTTTTTGAAATGAAAAGCCAAAGGAACAGCAGAAGCCAGCCATATCTTTCCAGATCAGCCTCTCTTGAGTCAAGGTATCTTTCTCTGGATACCTTAGTTTGTGACACTTTCACATCTTAGAACTGTAAACTTGTAACTTAAAAAAAAATTCCCTTTATAAAAGCCATTCAGTTTATGATATATTGCATTCCAGCAGCACTTAACAAACTAATACAAACTATGAACCAACTTTGAGAGAATTAATACCTTAACAATGAATATTCCAATCCTTGATATGGCACTTTTACATAGAATATTTACATAGATTGTCATTACTCTCTCTCAGCTGTACTATGTGTATTTCAGTATAGAGATCTTGCATACTTTCATTAAATTGATACCTAATTATTTTATTATATTGATGCTATTATAAATTGAATTTCTAATCTTCATTTTCCTAATTTTATAGTACTTGCAAAATAAAATTGACTTGTGTATATCATTCTTATGCCCTGCAGTTGTACCATACTCACTTACTAATCTAGAAACTTTTTTGTCCTAGGATTTTCTATGTACATGATCATGTCACCTGCAAAATGAGACACTTTCACTTCTGTTTTGTAATCACTTCTCTTTTGCCTTTTATTTCATTTGTTTGGTAGCACATTGTGTAATAGAAATGATAAGACTGCACATCTTTGCCTTGTTCTTGATCTTAGATAGAAAGTATTCCATCTTTCACCATAAAATATTGGGCTGAAGTAAAAATAAGGACAGAATAAAAGTGTAAACAGGCACATTTAGCATTCACTTATGGCCTTACATTTTCATCCCCTTATTGCAAAGGGTCCCCCAATTGTCCTCTGAGTTTCCTGGAAGCCAACTCAAAGAGGAGTTAGTTACAAGGCCCAAAAGGTATACATTAGATAGCTATTCACAGGAAATCTGGTCATGCCTTACTGACACAGAGATATTTCTTTCCTGGACCTCAGCAAAAGAGGTATACCATGTGAAGTAGTGAAAAGCTTGCCCAACATTGTCCCTTCCATGAGTACAATACAGGCATATCTCAGAGATATTGTGGATTCAATTTCACAATATAATGCTGGACAAAAGTGGAAGGTTCTCTGCCCAATGCATATAACAGCCAAGTTAAGACACTAGGGTTTCAAAGAAAGAAAGAGTTTATTGCTAAGCACAAAGCCAGAGATTAGATGGCCTATTGATTGCTGGACAAACAGAAAATACTCAATATAATATTTTAGCTGAAAGTGTTTAATATAGTTGCCAGTAGGCAAAAAAAAAAGTGTTTTTTAAAATAATCTTTTCACTCCAGCAGTCTTGAAGTTATCTTAAGCATAAAAGCCATTGTTGAAATAATTTACTGTTGGTCTAATCTCAAAAACTTATTCTCTATTCCCAGAAACACTTCTTTGCTCTGTCTGTAGGTATGAAATATTATATGATCTAATATCAGCAACTTCTTCCCTTTTGAAGGACAAGATCAAAAGCCCAAATAGTCACCAATAAGAGGGGCCTACAAGGTAACAGGATATATTGACCAAATAGGTTTTCCTCTTCTATTTTTTTTTCTTGCTTTTGCTTTCTTCTGAATCCTGGCCATTTCTTTGTCTGTTTGGGCTTATAAAAGCCCAAATCACCCTTTCCACAGTGAACTGGTCTTGGACATAGAATGGGACTCCTGACCTACAGGTGATTATCCAATTAGAGATGTATTGCAAGAAAAACAAGAGATTAGAGGAAGTGCCCTAAATTCAACTCTTTGTGGGGTTGTACAAAGAAAAAAATGTTGTTAAAAGGTTTAATTTAGTGTGCCTTGAAGATTCAGAGGAAGCTGTATGGGGGGAGACTACTGCAACAGAAAAGGAAACATTGTGAGACTTATGAGGTAGAATATAGGGGACCTAGAAATACTCAGAGGCTACAGATGGATGAACATTTAGCTAATGAAGTTGAACTTAGATGTAAGAGAGTGGATAGCATGAAGGCAGTTCATTAGTGGGTCTATAAGTAATATAGCCATGTTGAAGGTGAACATTGTTGAAAGGGGTTGTATTAAACCATGTATCCCACCAATTAACACTACAAACATAAATTTTTTTGCATGAATGACTTCACAGGTATGACTCTTGTACAAAGAATATATAGTAGAGGGGTATGGGGGAAAGTACTATTGTCTACTATGGTCTGTATTTAACAGGAAAACATCAACAATCAATAACTGTTGGGGGGGAAGAGTTAAGGAGATATTTGGATTTTCTATTAAATGAGAGTGTGTTTATCAGCTATTTTTCTTTTTGGAGCAATGAAAATTGTCTAGAATTAAGAGTGTTGATGATTGTACAATTAAGTGAAGATAATGTGAGACATGGATTGTTGACTTTGGACATTAGTCATGGTTCCCAATGGATTGACATTGCTGAAGTTTACACTGACTGAGAAGTAGAATGGTGAACTACCTGGTATGCATAGGATGGACTATTATGCAGCTAGAGTAAGGAATGAAGTTGTAAGGCATACAACAAGGTGAATGAACCTTGGGGACATTATGTGATGCAAAATAGGCCAGAAACAAATGAATGAGAATTTTATGGTCTCTTTTAGAAAATACTTATAAGAAATTGGGGGCCTAGATTGTAAACTCTTATAGCAGTGACATTTAGTCTGGAGCTGTAAATGTTATTTCTAGATTTTGAGAGGCAAAGCTATGAATGTATAACCTGGGGTCTCCCTGGAACTTTGGCTACCTGTGTGACATCTAAGACTCAGAGTTGGAGTTATGAAGCTCTGAAAGTCAGCATTACTACATGCAACAACTATTAAAGAAACCAAAACAGAGATCAGACCTCAGTTTGAGATAAAAACAAAGCTGATTGGGTCAGGACTAAGGAAAATCACACTGTAGAAGTAAGAAGGACATTGTATTTTAGAACTTCACCTAAGGGATGAGGCCAAAGGAAAACAGGTTTATTTTGTCCAAAATTTAAATTTTCTGTAAATCAACTTGTCTGGATAGCTCATTTAAACAATCCAAACACATGGAGATCAGAATGGAATGAGTTTGTAATTCTGTATAGCTTAATGTAATACCCAGATACATCCTGGAGTAGGTTGGGCAGATAATTTTAAAGTATTGGCAAAGTTCCTTGAGGGATTGGAGAAAAAATATGGAACTATTAAGCTATACTACTGGGGAAACCTTTGATTCTGTCTCAAACAAGAGGGACTCCCATATCAACACACCAAGCTCTTGATCATGAGGCTTGCTCTTGTTGAAGCTTATTTCTGCAGTGGAGAAGCTAAGACTACCTATAGTTATGCCAAAGAGCTACTTCCAGAGGACCTCTTTTATTGCTCAGATGTGATCTCTCTCTCTCTAAGCCCAACTCTGCAAGGAAAATCATTACTCTCCCCACTATATGGGACATGACATAAAGGGATGAAAGTCTCCCTGGCAATGTGAGATATGACTCCCAGGGATGAACCTGGCCCTAACATTGTGGGATTGTCAACACCTTCCTGACTAAAATGGTGAAAATGTAACAAAATAAGGTATTAGTGGCTAAGAGAGTTCAAGTACAGTTGAGAGGCTATTCTGGAAGCCTCTCTCATGCTAGCTTCAGCTAGATATTCCTGTCCACCATGGTTTGCAAAACCCCAACCAAAATCATTCCTGTCAATCCTAAAGAACATGTAGGGCTTTATCTGAGATTCTACAAAAGTTTAGTGCTCCAAGATTAATTTTCAGAAAACTACAACCTCCAGAAGTGCTCCTGAAAAGTCCTGAAGCCCAGAGGGGCCAGCCTCTCCAAGAACATCAGTTAGTTCCATCCTCCTATCCCATATTATCAACATCCCTCTCCAACAAGAAAAAGTTAGAATGGGTATAGCCCAAGTACCCCTAAAGATTGGGAAAAGGATCAAAGGAGAAAGAGAAGTTATAACAGAGGAGACAGGATTTAACAAATTAGTATGACTGCTGAATCATTATACTGATATCTCTTTTAGTCTCTAGTATCTTGGAGCAGCTAGAAGGAAAAACCAAAACTTATGGGACTTGTAACCCATGCCAAACCTTGAAATTTGTTCTATAATTACTTGTACAATGTACTTTGAAATGTAATGCTTTAAAAAATATTTTTATAAATATTTAATTTATAAATATAAAGTATTTTATTTTAAAATATATTTAAATTATATAATAAATATACATATAATTATGTTTCACAATTTTTGAATGTTTAAAGAATTTTTAAGTAAACCTTGTGAGGTATATCAAAAGGAGCCCCTGGATGAGGTCCTAGTGGAAATACTCACTTGTAAGGAGGACCAACTGGATGACTTTCTTTCCTCCCAATTCCCATCACCTCCACCACCTGTTACTGGTGCAGGAATGGTTTCATAGTCACTGTCTTCGACCTCTGTGGAGGGTAGTGACACCTCCCGATGGAGATCTGGAAGCAAGGGCATCTCCACCCCTTCCACTACCTGTGAGCCTGGCTGAGAACCCTAGCACTCCTCCAGCACCCCAATATAATCCATATGTTAAATAAATGACCTCCCCCTCTCATAACCATAGTGGTGTGCAATTTGGACGAGGTATGATCACTTCTGGGGCAGAGCAATTTCCAAAGTGTCAGGTCCCTCTAGGAGTTAATGTGGACACTCTTGAGGAACCGTGTTGGTCCACACACTGTTTTCAATATCTCATTTGTTAAAGTGGAAAAATAGCACACCCAATCACATGGCTAATCCAGACCAAATGAAAAGACTGCGTCTATTTGCCACACTTCCCAAACTGGGCCTATATTCAGTCATGGATGAATGTGTTACAAACCTTGGAGGAACAATTAATGGTGTTAGATAAAGCAAGGCAAGAAGCAGAACACTTATGAGAGATATCTCCTCAGGATGCTTTATGCAGCTGCCCAAGTGCTGCATTTCTGAGATGGATCTCCTCTGGGATCCTAATGACCTCAGGGAGAAAGTTTGCTTAGATCACTATTAAGACACACATTTTAGTTGGCCTTAAGGATGGGGGTCCAAAACAAAAATCTCTGAACAAAATATGTGAGGTGCAATAAGAGTCTAATGAGAATCCCTCTGCTTTCAAAGAAAGAATCTTTGAAGCATACCACAGGTATTCTGATAAAGATGTGGGAAGACCAGAAACCACCAGAATATTAACATGACTTTTATTAATGAGAGTGCTCAGGATATTTGACATAAATTGTAGAAGTTACAGGGAAGGCTAGGAATGTATATGGCAATGTTTATGGTGGTTGCTTTCAAGGTTTTCAACAATCAGGAACAAACTCAGCAAAAACATCAGATGAAGCAACAGACTGCCCCTCTGGCAGCTGATCTAAGTGGGAACTGGTCATGATGAAGGAATAGTGGAGAGAATAGGAAGAAGAAAGCTAGTAAAGGTTAGTGTGCTTTCTGCAGGGAGGAAGGACATTGGAAGAAAAACTGGCCCAAACTGACAAATAAGAAAAAAAGAGAGAGAAATGCAATTGCATTAACAGCCCATGGATCGGAACTAAAAACTCTGATTAGAGGTACTTGAGGGCATTGGCAGCACTTTCTTAGGCCATACCAATTTCCCACCAAGAGTGTCAGGTGAAAATAAGGGTGGGAAGCAAAATAGTGAACTTTCTCACTGATGCAGAGGTAACTTATTTTGTGATAAACCAGCAATTGGCCACTGAGACAAATGAGTAAATTATGATAGCTGGATTAATTGGTCAAAATATACCTAGGGTGCTTCTACAACCTTTTTGTCAACTTGACCAAGTGATGGTGCCCAGTTCTGTTGCTGTGGACTTGAATCATCAGCAAGTGAAATTCATGTATGGCTGATTACATCTGCAGTCAGCTAGGTGGAGTGCCTTCTGCAATGAGTGATATTTAATTTATCTAGCTGGAGGCTTAAAAGAGAGAGGTCAGAAGAGGGCTAGGCACAGTACAGCCCATGCAACTCAGCACATCTCATCTCAGTCCTCATTGCTCAGCCCAGATGTTTGGAAATGCAGGAAATAATCACCCCAGGGAAAGCCAGTGGAACCCAGAAGCCAGAAGAGAAGATGTGGCCATATACCTTCCCATGTGACAGAAAAACTCAGATGAAAGCTAGCTGCCTTTCCTCTGAAGAACTACCAATTTTTAACTAAATAAATCCTCTTATTAAAAGCCAATCCATCTCTGGTGTGTTGCATTCTGGCAGCTTTAGTAAACTAAAACAACCACAAATAACAAGAAAATTAAGCACCCAGAGACTGTTTTGATTCATTGGAAGAATTGTTGGGGCACCAGAAGTTAAGTAGCTTTTTAGCAAAAAGTAGCTATTTAGGATTAGAAGATGGCAAATAAACTTTACTGTGATGCCTTGAGCAACTAGAAACTTCCACTATCCTCTAGTGTTAGTTAACACATTTTCAGGGTGGATAGAAGCCTTCCCCATCCACACTGAAAAAGCAAATGAAGTCACAAAAGTATCATTAACAGAAATAATATCTAGATTTGGTGTCCCATTCATTTTTCACAGCAATAGTGGCAATGCCTTGTTTCAAAAATAACAAAAAAATCTCATAGGCACTTAGGTTAAATTGGAAATTATACTCTACTTGGAGACTTCAATCAACTGGAAAAACTGAGAAAATGAATCATACTTTAAAAAAGCCTATTGTTAAGATATGCCAAGAAATTAACCTCATCTGGTACAAGGTACTGCCTATTTCCTTCCTCAGAATCCAGATTGCCCCTAGAAGCAGACTAGGTTTGAGTCTTTTTGAGGCAATCTACAGGAGGCCATTCTTCAAAAATGCAACTGAGAGTATGTCTATTCAGACTTAGAATAATAAATTGCAGAGAGATGCAGTCATTTTTCCCTGGGGAGTACTATAAAAAAGATTTCTAAGTTTGCTGACAATAGACTTTCTTTCCCTACATACATAGCTTTATACTCCTACAAGTTGAAACACTGAATGTTATTGAAAACTGAAAAAATAAACATCCTGCTTACCCCTAAGTGGGAGGAACTTTATATTGTGTTGCTAATCACTCACGCTTCTTTAAAGTTGCAGGGTATTAAGCTTTGGATTCATCATTCATGAATGAAACCAGCCCCAGAAGAGAGAGAAATGAAAGATGCCTCCTACTCATGTACCCCCACTGCTGATTTAAATTTTCTCTTCCATAAATTGCCTGAAACAGTTAAATGATTAGAATTAAGTTGTATACATTTTGCCTTTTTTCCCCTATCCTATCTTGTGCAAGGTAATATCTTCCTAAAATGGACTGCAAACATAGCAGCTATTGATCAGAAGAATGAATGTTGAGTTTGTGCTTTTTTGCCTCCAGCTGGAGCTGGTTGGCTCTGCAGGTCTAACTTCTGGTCATATTTGCCTTATAAGTGGATAGGGAGATGCGCTATCAGATACCCATTTTGCCTGGGCAAACACTTGAAAGTCTATCTGAAACACTGAATAATGTAAAATCCTCAAGGGCCTATTTAAATTTGCATAAGAAAACCTTATACAAAAGCAGGACCAAGAAAGCCTTACTGCAGTGGGAATGACCTTTAGCTATCTTCCTCCAAGGAGGGTTTGCTTTAGCCAGCTTTCACAGGTTACAGCCCTAGATGAAATCACAGCTCAGTTTAAGCAAAACACCAAGCAAGGACCCAGTCTATTAAATAAAGAAGTCACTCAAATGAGAAAAGTTATTCTTCAAAATAGAATGTCTTTAAGTCTACTGACTGCAGTTCAAGAAGGAAACTGCTTTCATTAGCATTAAGTACTGCACATATATACCAGATGAATTTGACAATATCTCTGATATTAAATCATATGCAAGACAATATTAATCATGTTAAAAATTATACTAAATTAAACTCATTTTCTGAGTGGTTAATGAACTTATTATGAATTGAAAGATAGTTCTTATTAGGACAGCTTTTATTTTGCTTGCTGTGTATGTGTGTGTGTCTTTCTGTTGTCTGTATTGTTTCTGTAGGTTTATGTGCAAAGCATTTTCCAGATTAACGTAAGAACTTGTTCACTCCTGCTCAGAAAAGAAGCAGTTACTGAAGTTTGGACCTTCATCTATTCTCATTTTATAAGAAATGCTCACAAGATGCCATTTGTTAAGAATAAGAAAACATCACATGAAAGAGTGGGGATTTGTGTGGGGTGCAAGGGTAGTTCAGTGTAGAATTCTCACCTGCCATGCAGGAGACCTGGGTTCAATTCCCAGTCCATGCACTCCCCCCTCCCAAAAAAAGAGTGGGAATTTGATAGTTGGAAAAATAGAAAATAATCAATGCAATTCTTTAGCTAAAAATACTTAGTATAGTCTTAAATAGGTAGTGTTCTAGTTTGCTAGCTGCTAGAATGCAATATGGAATGGCTTTTAAAAGGGAAATTTAATATGTTGCTAGTTTACAGTTCTTAGTTTACAGTTCTAAGGCTGAAAAAATGTCCCAATTAAAGCAAGTCTATAGAAATGTCCAATCTAAGGCATCCAGGGAAAGATACCTTGATTCAAGAAGGCCAATGAAGTTCAGAGTCTCTATCTCAAATGAGAGGGCACATGGCAAACAGGGTTAGGGTATCTCTGTGATCTTGAAAGGCATGTGGCAAACATGGTGTTATGTGCTAGCTTTCTCTCCTGGCTTTCTTTCATGAAACTCCCCAGGAGGCATTTTTCTTCTTCATTTCTAAAGATCACTGGCTGATGGACTCTCTGTTTCTCATGGCTATGTCATTCTGCTCTCTCAGAATCTCCTGGTTTTCTCTCTTGTTCTCTTTTATAGGATTCCAGTATGCTAATCAAGACCCACCCATTTTAACAACCACTCTTGATCACTCAAGATCACATCAAGATCACCAGATATGACTCGCTAAGTCGCTAAGTCATCTCCAGGGAGATGATCTAATTACAGTTTCAAATATACAATACTGAATTAGAATTAGAAGAAACAGCTGCCTTTACAAAATGGGATTAGGATTAAAATGTGGCTTTTCTAGGGTACATACATCATTTCAAACCAGCACAGGTAGAAAAAATGTTTTTTAAATGATCATTTCACTCAAGCAGTCTTGAAATTATTTTAAGCATAAAGAGCCCTTATTGAAATAGTTTGCTGTTGATTTAATCTTAAAAATTTACTTTCTATTCCCAGAAATCCTCCCTTGCTCTGCTTGCAGGAATGAAACATCATATGAACTAATATCAGCAACTTCCTTTTGAAGGGCAAGATCAAAAACCCAAATAGTCAATAAAAAGAGGGACTACAAAATAATAAAACATGTTGACCAAACAGTTTTTCCTCTTCTATTATATTCATTTTCACTTTCTTCCAGATCTTGGCCATTTCCTTGTCTGTTTGGGGTTATAAAAGCCCAAACCACCCTTTCCACTCTGAACTGGTCTTGGAAAGTTTTTCCTCTACTTCCTTGATGATGAATCTTCAATAATAAACTCTCCTTCTCACCAAGATAAAGACATGTTTCTCTGTTTGATGTGGGATCAGGCAGGTCAGACTACGTAGGATTATGTTTTCTGATATTAACACTAGTGGTCTAAAAAATCTATCTCTGTGAGTCTAAGGAGTTCAAGGTTTTTCTGGATTTAAACAAGGGGAGATGGAGTTGTTGCCATTTCAGGAACAAGTATAAGCAGAAATAAGGAGAGACAGAGTTGTTACCATCTCAATAACATGTATAAGCAGAAAAGATATATAAATGTAAAGGAATAGAGCTATGATAGAATCAAGCTAACCATTACAAGAACAAGTTAATGTTTTTCTCTGAGCTGACTCAAGTTACTTCATTAACATTATAGGGCTGCCTTTGTGATTATAAGACTCCAAAGTTTAAAAAAAATGGGTAAAGGGGGTACAAAGGACAAGGTTTTCACACTCACAAGGACACAAGATAAAGGCTGTATAACATTATCTGAGATCAAAGAAACTGGATTACAGTTCTGAAATTTCAGGTATTTCCCTTTGTCTATTAGACCAAAAAGTAAAACAAGAATATCTAAATAATGATTCAGTAATCATAATGATCCCTTAAATCTTAACACCTCAATTACAACTCCTTATTTGATAATTCTCTCAATCTTGAGGGATATCTGGGTGATTACCTTTCTGATTTCTTCATGCTGACTGGTGGTTGTTCTTGGAGAAACTAGTACTTCTGTGTTTCAGGGATTATCCAGCATAGGACAATCAGGAGGTTTTCAGTCTCTGAAAAATAAACTTAACAATTAAAACTTTTATGGAGTCTTAGAACCCAGGATATGTTGGGGTGGGGGGGATGTTGTTTTCAAGAACACTGTTGGTTGGAGCTTGGCATACCATGGCATTTTGCAATATCTGGCTAAAACTTGCATAAGCACAAACTCCAGAATGACTTCTCAACTCTATTTGTAATCTCTTAGTCACTGAAATTACATTTTGTTTTATTTCCTTACCCATTTTTTGTCAACCAATCCCACATTGCCAGAAGACTTGTGCCCTTGGGAGTAATGTCCTACACAGGAGGGAGGGAATTGAGTTTATTTGCAGAGTTTGGCTTAGAGAGAGGCCACATATGAGCAACAAAAGATGTTCTCTGGGCGGGACCTTAGCCATCAATTATAAGTAGACTTAGCTTTGCTGAAGTTTCATAATGGAATGCCTCAAGATTGAGGGTTTGGATTATTAATTGGGAGCCTCTATTGCTTAAGGGAATAGCAGTAATTCCCCAGGTGAGGAAGCTTAATAGTTCCATGTTTTTCTCCAGTCCCTCAAGGGATTTTGCAAATTCTTTTTGATTTTCTCCTCCAGATACTCTAAAATGTATCAGGGTATTACATTATTCTGTACAGAATATCAAGCTATCATTCCTTATTCTAGTTTCCATGTCAAATAAAGCTGAATTAGGTTGTTTAAATAAAATGACCAAAATGGCTAAATTAGATAGGGTTATTTTGGACAAAATGATATCTCTTCCTTTGGTCTCACAAAGAAAGTAAAGCCTTAAAATACAGACAATCTCATCTTTCATCTAGTATTCTGATTTACCTTAATCCTAGCCAGCTGCATTCATATCTCTAGTTGAAGTGTGAGCTCTTTTTCAGCATCTTTAGTAGTTGTTGTATGGAGTAATGCTGACTTTCAGAACTGGAGAGCTCTAACTCTGAATCTCAGGTGTCACACAGATACTCAAAGTTCCCTCAAAGTTTATACCCCAAAACTCTGCACCTCAGAATTTAGAAATAGCAATTAAAGCTCTGGAATAAATGTGGCTGCTATAAGAGCTTACAATATTACTTTTATTGTAAGCATTTTAAAAATAAGGTTATTTTCAGAAATAAAAACATTTAACAGTTGACTTATGTTGGGGGTCATCAACCACAGACCATAGCAAAAGTTTCTTCCTGTCTTACCTTTATACATTTACCAGGGTTATGTTGTTTAGTAGGTAGAATATAATGTATATACTTGTCTTCCTTCTCTTTTTAAGTCCACTTTTGTTGTATGTGAAGTCCTGACTTATAGATAACTACATATACTTTTAGAGAAGCATTAGAGCAAAGTAGTATGATTGGAAACTAAATTTGGTTGCTTTCATGATCTATAACTTTTTTCTAAGAATGACTGAAACCATGAATAACATCATACTGTTGTCTAACATCATGCAGATCAGAATCAGGAAATAACATGGACAGTGAGAATACTGTCAAGTCATTATGAATTTTATACACTCTCTAAATATATGAATAATATCTTGTGCATACATATTTAGCTAACAAAAGGATAGAAAATCCCTTTTATTCTTGTAATACTACCCAAACACCTCCTATGTAGTACATTAAATTATTTTAGCATCTCATCTTCACAACATGAAAGAACAAAGGCTTTGCAATAGTTTTTCTTTAAAAGTGAGAAGACTTGTCTTCTGAAGTAAGGGAGAAAAGATGAACATAAACGTTAAAAAGGATATTGTGTTAGTCATGGTTCTCTAGAGAAACAGAACCAACAGGAGAGATCTGTAAATATGAGATTTATAGAGGCATCTCATGCAACCATCAGAATGGAAGAGCCCAAAATCTGTAGGACAGGCTGTGAGGCTGGTGGCTCCAATGAAGGGTCTGGATGAACTCCACAGGAGAGGCTTGCTGGCTGAAGAAGCAGTGAAAAGAGTCTCTCTTCTTCCTTAGAAGACTTCAACTAATTGTACCACTACCTTCTAACTAAATGTACCACTGCCTTCTACTACCCATTCCATGTTCCCTTTATCTTCATCAAGCAATTCACCTGATCATGTTTCTTTGTTAGGTGGGTGACACAGACCCTCATTCCTGAAATTTTGGGGTAATTGGCAGTCCTGCCTGGATTGGGTTGTTGCAGTTTTCCATTGACTTTAATCACAGGACATGGTGACACTAACAGATGCCCTAGGGGATCTACTGAATTCCAGGAAAACTCTTCTTTATATCCATTGTGTAGTTGCAGTCCTATTTCCCCTTGATAGTCAGGATCAATCATCCCAGACAGAACAGTAATCCCCTTCTATACCTGTTGATTCAGTGGCATGAGAAGCCCAAACTGGCCAGATGACAGTTTTAATTTCAGTTCAATGGAATCATTCTTGTCTATCCTGGAAGGAGCACTTCCCCTTTTGAAATTAAGACCTGTGGACCTGCAGAGCTTAAGGTTTCAGGCACAGGAAGCAAAAATTTTCCTAGTGGAGGAGACAGAGCCAAGATGGCAGCTTAGTGAGGTGTGGAATTTAATTTTTCTTCCAGGGAAACTAGTAAATGGCCAGAAACAGTACAGAACAACTGCTGGGGCCACACCAGTGACCTGACACACAGCATATATCAAAAAGCAGGACCAGCGGTGATCCCATCCAGAACTGTAAGTCCCTCAAGCCCTGGAGGCCAGTGCCTCACCCCCACAAGCTGTTTCCCAGAGGGGAAAGGAAAGAGACTTTACTAGCAGCTGGGGATTACCTCAACCAAGCTCCAATTGTGGAATTAATTAACAAATTCTGAGTACTAAAAATAGGCCCCAGCTCAGAAAAAACTCAAAGAGCTAAAGTTACTAGTTTTTGCCCTGATGCAGAGGGGGTAGGGCTGATAAAGAAAAAAAAACAACATAGGTTTTTTTTGGATCAGACAGCACAAAACACTTGAAAACATCTGAATCCTAAAAAGGGGGGGGGGGGCACATGGGACCTGGAGATACATAAAGCAGCATACAAACTTAAGCTCTTGATTAACAAACCATTGGAACAGGAGTCCTGCTCCGAGAAGGATTTTTTTGCTTTGTTTCTACTATTTAAATGCTCATTAGATACAACTACAAGGCTCCTCAGGCTCTAGCTGCCCCAGGCAAGGGCAGAATTAAGCTTGTCTGAGAGACAAAGAAGTTGGTCAGGTGAACCAACTTCTTTTGGTCAGGGAAAACTCCCTGGATGCTGTGCCTTCCCCAGGAGAGTAGTGGGGCCCATTTAAGGTGGAATCCCTCTGTCATGGTTAGGGACAGGTGTCAACTTGGCCAAGTTGTGGTACCTGTTCATCTGATTGAGCAAGCGCTGGCCTGTCTGTTGCAATGAGGACATTTCATAGGATTAGGTCATGATCACGTCAGCTACATCCACAGCTGATTCCATTTGTAATCAGCCAAAGGGGAGTGTCTTCTGCAATTAGTGATGCTAAATCCAATCATGGGAAGCCTTTTAAGGAGGACTCAGAGGAGACAGATTGCATTCCTGCTTTGGCTGGTGAGCCTCTCCTGTGGAGTTCATCCAGGCCATCCATTGGAGTCATCGGCTTGGGAGACTGCCCTGTGGATTTTGGACTCTGCGTTCCTACGGTCACGTGAGACACTTTCATAAATTTTATATTTGCAAGTGTTCCCTGTTGATTCTGTTTCTCTAGAGAACCCTAACTAATACATCTAGGTACCAGGAGTGGTTCTTAAGGAACAGAATCTTAAAAATGGGTTTTTATGAATGGTTTTCTACTCTGACTGGACTCAGAGACACTAAGGACTCTGATTCCCGTAATCAGAATGACACTCCCAATCCATGGAGTGAGTTGGCAAAGGAGATAGTCAAAATATCATCATTCAATTCTCCTAATGCTTCGCTTGTACGAAGCCAGACTCTGGGGGATAATGTTTTTGACACCTTTACAGAGTTTTGTAGAAATAAGAGTTATAGAGATGTTGGTTGGTTGTTGTTAGATACACTGTCTACATTAAAGGGTAAAAGGGATGGGCTTAAGGCTTCAAACAAGAAGCTTAAGCACCGTCTGAAAGATGTAGAGGTTTCTATGAGTATCCTGAAGGAAACTTTTATTTCCTGTAGCCGTAGACTTGAGATCTCTGAAAATCAGACTCAGAATCTTATTGTTAGAGTAGCAACTTTACAATGTAAACTGAAATCTCAGTCTTGCATGGTGTCTGCCGTTAAAGTGAGGGCATTGATTGGAAAGGAGTGGGACCCTGAAAAATGGGATGGTGACATATGGATTGATAATGATGTTGGGGGTGAGGCTGAAACCCTAGACCATGCTGAGCCTTCTTTAGATAACCCTGTAATAGTCTGCCCTGAGGACATAGCCGCCCCATCTCCAGCCTGCCTTGAGGAATTGGCCACCCAACCTCCTCCTGAAGGGATTAGCCCTAGAGTTATTAATCCTGTTTCACCAGATGAAACTGCAAATGAAAGCCCTGAAGCAAATGGCTTGGAAGATATTTCTAATTCTTTTCATGACCCACCCCCACCACCCCTCATTTCGTCTAGACCTATAACTAGACTAAAGTCCCAACAGGCCCCTAAAGGTGAGGTACAAAGTATCACACGAGGAGGTACATTATACTCCAAAAGAACTGTGTGAGTTTTCCAATTTATATAGACAGAAATCAGGGGAATATGTGTGGCAATGGATTTTAAGAGTGTGGGATAATGGTGGGAGGAATATAAGGCTGGATCAGGCTGAATTTATTGATATGGGCCCACTAAGCAGAGATTCTGCATTCAATGTTATAGCTAGAGCAGTTAGAAAAGGTGTTAACAGCTTGTTTGGGTGGTTGGTTGAAACATGGATCAAAAGGTGGCCAACATTACCTGAGGTTGAAATGCCAGAACTGCCCTGGTATAATGTAGATGAGGGGATCCAGAGGCTTAGAGAGATTGGGATATTAGAGTGGATTTATCATGCAAAGCCTGCTCTTACACCCCAGGAATGTCCAGAGGATGCACCTTTTACCAGAACAGTGAGAAATAAATTTGTGAGACTAGCACCATCATCCCTCAAGAGCTCTGTGGTTGCACTTCTCTGTAGGTCAGATATTACTGTAGGAACTGCTTTCACTGAGCTGGAATCCTTAAACACAATGGGGATGACAGGATCCCGAGTTGGCAGAAGCCAGGTGGCAGCACTTAATCACCAAAGACAGGGTAGACGCGGCTATTATAATAGACAACAAACTCAAAGGAGGCATCAAAATTATATGACATGCAGAGATTTGTGGCATTGGCTAGTAAATCATGGGGTGCCTTGAAATACAATAGAAGGGCAGTCTACTAAATTCTTGTTGGAGCTGTATAAACAAAAGAGTTCTAGGTCAAGGGAACAGGAGTCTAACCTGAATTACAAAAACACAGAGTCACGGCCCCTTAACCAATTTCCAGACTTGAAACAGTTTACAGACCCTGAGCCCCTTGAATGAAGGGGAGGCCAGGTCCCTATGGGGGAGAAACCTGTTACACTGCCACAAATTTATACTGTTAATCTTCCTCTAAGTCTTCCCCAAGGAGACTGACAGCCTTTTACCAGGGTAACTGTGCATTGGGGAAAAGGAAATGATCAGATATTTCGGGGATTATTAGACACTGGTTCAGAAATGACATTAATTCCAGGGGACCCAAAACGTCACTCTGGACCACCAGTCAGAGTGGGGGCTTATGGAGGCCAGGTGATCAATGGAATTTTAGCTCAGGTCCGTCTCACAGTGGGTCCAGTGGACCCCCGGACCCACCTTGTAGTTATTTCCCCAGTTCCAGAATGTATAATTGGCATAGACATACTGAGCAACTGGCAGAATCCCCACATTGGTTCTCTAACTCGTGTAGTGAGGGCTATTATGGTGGGAAAGGCCAAGTGGAAGCCACTAGAACTGCCCCTACCAAGCAAAATAGTAAATCAAAAAGCAATACCGTATTCCTGGAGGGATTGCAGAGATTACTGCCACTCTTAAGGACTTGAAAGATGCAGGGGTGGTGATTTCCACCACATCCCCATTCAACTCTCCTATTTGGCCTGTGCAGAAAACAGATGGGTCTTGGAGAATGACAGTGGATTATCGTAAACTCAACCAGGTGGTAACTCCAATTGCAGCTGCTGTTCCAGATGTAGTATCATTGCTTTAGCAAATCAGTAAATCCCCTGGTACCTGGTATGCAGCTATTGATCTGGCAAATGCTTTTTTCTCAATAGCTATTAGTAAGGACCACCAGAAACAGTTTGCTTTCAGCTGGCAAGGTCAGCAATATACTTTCACTGTCCTACCTCAGGGGTATATCAACTCTCCAGCCCTATGTCATAATCTTGTTCGCAGAGACCTTGATCGTTTCTGCCTCCCACAAGACATCACACTGGTCCATTATATTGATGATATCATGTTGATTGGACCTAGTGAGCAAGAAGTAGCAACTACTCTAGATTTACTGGTAAGGCATTTGCGTGTCAGAGGATGGCAGATAAATCCAACAAAAATACAGGGGCCTTCCACCTCAGTAAAATTTCTAGGTGTCCAGTGGTGTGGGGCATGTCGGTCACGTGAGACACTTTCATAAATTTTATATTTGCAAGTGTTCCCTGTTGATTCTGTTTATCTAGAGAACCCTAACTAATACATCTTGGTACCAGGAGTGGGGTATGTCGAGATATCCCTTCTAAGATGAAGGATAAATTGCTGCATCTGGCCCCTCCCACAACCAAAAAAGAGACACAACGCCTAGTGGGTCTTTTTGGATTTTGGCGACAATATATTCCTCATTTGGGTGTGCTACTCCGGCCCATTTATCGAGTGACCAGAAAAGCTGCTAATTTTGAGTGGGGACCTGAACAAGAGGAGGCTCTGAGACAGGTCCAGGCTGCTGTGCAAGCTGCTCTGCCACTTGGGCCATATGATCCAGCAGATCCAATGGTGCTGGAAGTGTCAGTGGCAAATAGAGATGCTGTCTGGAGCCTTTGGCAGGCCCCTGTAGGAGAATCACAACGCAGACCCTTAGGATTTTGGAGCAAAGCCTTACCATCTGCTGCAGATAACTACTCTCCTTTTGAGAAACAGCTTCTGGCCTGCTACTGGGCCTTAGTAGAGACTGAACGCTTAACCATGGGCCACCAAGTTACCATGAGACCTGAGTTGCCTATCAAGAGTTGGGTGTTGTCTGATCCACCAAGCCATAAAGTTGGGCGTGCACAGCAGCACTCTATTGTAAAGTGGAAATGGTATATACGAGATAGAGCCAGAGCAAATCCTGAAGGCACAAGTAAGTTACATGAAGAAGTGGCACAAATGCCCATGGTTTCCATTCCTGCTGCCACATTACCTTCTCTTTCCCAGACCAGAGCTATGGCCTCTTGGGGTGTTCCTTACAGTGAATTGACTGAGGAAGAGAAAACTCGGGCCTGGTTTACAGATGGTTCAGCACGATATTCAGGTACCACCCGAAAGTGGACAGCTGCAGCATTACAACCCCTTTCTGGGGTGTCCTTGAAGGACAGTGGTGAGGGGAAATCCTCCCAGTGGGCAGAACTTCGAGCAGTGCATCTGGTTGTTCATTTTGCTTGGAAGGAAAACTGGCCAGAGGTGCATTTGTATACTGACTTATGGGCTGTTGCTAATGGTTTGGCTGGATGGTCAGGGACTTGGAAAGACCATAATTGGAAAATTGGTGACAAAGAGGTCTGGGGAAGAAGTATGTGGATAGACCTTTCTGAGTTGGCTAAAAACATGAAGATATTTGTGTCCCATGTGAATGCACACCAAAGGGTGACTTCAGCAGAGGAAGATTTTAATAATCAAGTGGATAAGATGACCCGTTCTATGGATACCAGTCAGCCTCTTTCCCCAGCAACTCTTGTTATTGACCAATGGGCTCATGAACAAAGTGGTCATGGTGGTAGGGATGGAGGTTATGCATGGGCTCAGCAACATGGACTTCCACTCACCAAGGCTGACCTGGCTACAGCCACTGCTGAGTGCCCAATCTGCCAGCAGCAGAGACCCACACTCAGCCCCTGATATGGCACCATTCCCTGAGGTGACCGGCCAGCTACATGGTGGCAGGTTGATTACATTGGACCACTCCCTTCATGGAAGGGGCAGCGATTTGTTCTAACTGGAATAGACACATACTCTGGATATGGGTTTGCTTTCCCTGCACGCAATGCTTCTGCCAAAACTACTATCCGTGGGCTTACAGAATGCCTTATCCATCATCATGGTATTCCACATAGCATTGCTTCGGATCAAGGAACACACTTCACAGCAAATGAAGTGCGGGAATGGGCACATGCTCATGGAATTCTCTGGTCTTACCATGTTCCCCATCATCCAGAAGCTGCTGGATTGATAGAACGGTGGAATGGCCTTTTGAAAACTCAATTACGGTGCCAACTAGGTGGCAAAAACTTGAAAGGCTGGGGTAATGTTCTCCAGGAAGCTGTGTATGCTCTGAATCAGCGTCCACTGCATGGTGCTGTTTCTCCCATAGCCAGGATCCATGGGTCCAGGAACCAAGGGGTGGAAATGGGTGTGGTGCCACTCACTATTACTCCTAGTGATCCACTAGGAAAATTTTTGCTTCCTGTCCCTGCTACCCTGAGTTCTGCTGGTCTATAGGTTTTAGTTCCAAAACGGGGTGTGCTTTCTCCAGGAGAAACAACAGTGATACCACTGAACTGGAAGTTAAGATTGCCACCTGGCCACTTTGGGCTACTTATGCCTCTGGATCAACACACCAAGAAGGGGATTACATTATTGTCTGGGGTAATTGACCCTGACTATCAGAAGGAAGTAGGACTGCAACTACATAATGGAGGTAAAGAAGAGTTTTCTTGGAATATAGGAGATCCCCTGGGGCGTCTATTAGTACTACCATGCCCTGTGATTAAAATCAATGGAAAACTGCAACAACACAATCCAGGCAGGACCACTAATGGCTCTGAGACTTCAGGAATGAAGGTTTGGGTCACCCCACCAGGCAAAGAACCACAGCCAGCTGAAGTGCTTGCTGAGGGGAAAGGGAACATGGAATGGGTAGTGGAAGAAGGTAGTGATAAATATGAACTTCGACCACGTGATCAGTTACAGAAACGAGGACTGTAATGCTGTTTTGTTTGTGTTATACTATTTAAGTTGTAAGATATCAAGTTTAAGAATGAATGTTGCCCAAGGATTTGCATGCTATTCTGGAGAGATTTAATGTGTTTCCAGTTATATGCAGGACAGTTGAGTATTGTCAGGTAAAAGAAAAAATGTGTGCTTGTTTTCATTTGAAAATTAAGTATGGTCTAAGGTGATATATATATATATATATATATATATATATATATATATATATATATATATATATATATATATATATATGTGCCAAGTTGACAAGGGGTGGGCTGTCATGGTTAGGGACAGGTGTCAACTTGGCCAAGTTGTAGTACCTGTTCATCTGATTGGGCAAGCGCTGGCCTGTCTGTTGCAATGAGGACATTTCATAGGATTAGGTCATGATCACGTCAGCTACATCCACAGCTGATTCCATTTGTAATCAGCCAAAGGGGAGTGTCTTCTGCAATTAGTGATGCTAAACCAATCATGGGAAGCCTTTTAAGGAGGACTCAGAGGAGACAGGTTGCATTCCTGCTTTGGCTGGTGAGCCTCTCCTGTGGAGTTCATCCAGGCCATCCATTGGAGTCATCAGCTTCGGAGCCTGCCCTGTGGATTTTGGACTCTGCATTCCTATGGTCACGTGAGACACTTTCATAAATTTTATATTTGCAAGTGTTCCCTGTTGATTCTGTTTCTCTAGAGAACCCTAACTAATACACCCTCCCTCAAGGAATACAGACTCCAGGGATTGGAAAACTGAGGCAATTACAATCAGCCTACAACCGCTCCTCTGTCTGACCCCACTCCCTGCAGGGAGAGTCTGCTGAAGTTAAAGGTACCACATCACTTCATGCTGGTGGGACCTGTAGGCAGACAAGCAACACATACTGGGCAGGACATGAAAAGCACATATTTTAGAGGCTTCATAGGAAATCTGTCAACTTGCTGGGCCTCACCCTCAGGTAAAACTGATGCATGTGATTCTTTCCTCCTGAGTGGAGGCCAGTCTTGTCTGGGAAAATCTAACTGGCGTCTATAATATCTAAGTAGACCTTCCTAAGAAAAAAAAGTCTCCATAAAGGGAAGAAAAATAAAACAGAAACTGAAAAATTCTGATCCATTGAACAAATCCTATGCTAGAGGTCTAGAATAAGCTGAACTGAATGTTAAAGGACAGATAGAGGATAAAGCCAATCAGCAAGAAAATCTTAGGTAAAAGAGTGAAAAGAACCTCTAAAATAAACTAATTAAGGAAATTAAATGCCTAGATGCCAGCATAAAATAATGATCATACTAGGAGAATTGAAGATATGGCTCAGGGAAAGGAACAAATCAACAATTTAAATGAGATGCAGGAATTGAAGCAACTAATTCAGGATGTTTGAACAGATGTGGAAAATCTTATCAAAAATCAAATCAATGAATTGAGGGAGGATATAAAGAAGGTAATAAGTGAACAAAAAGAAGACATTGATAGCATGAAAAGACAAATCACAGAACTTATGGGAATGAAAGGCATAGTCAAAGAGGCGAAAAAATGATGGAAACCCACAATGTTAGATTTCAAGAGATGGAAGAAAGGATTAGTGAACTGAGGATAGGACATCTGAAATCTGACAAGCAAAAGAAAAGATAGGGGAAAAGAATAGAAAAATAGGGACAGGGACTCAGGGAATTGAATAACAACATGAAGTATACTAATATACATGTTGTGGGTGTCCCAGAAGAAGAAGAGAAGGGAAAAGGAGGAGAAAGACAAATGGAGGAAATTACCACCGAAAATTTCCCAATTCTTAAGAAAGACTTAAAATTATAGATCCAAGAAGTGCAGCATACCCCAAACAGAATAGATCTAAATAGACATACTCCAAGACATTTACTAATCAGTATGTCAGATTTCAGAGAGAAAGAGAGAATTTTGAAAGCAGCAAAAGGAAAGCAGTCCATCACATACAAGGAAAGCCCAATAAGACTATGTTTCTCAGCAGAAACCATGGAGGTGAGAAGACAGTGGTATGATATATTTATGATTCTGAAAGAGGAAAGCTCCCAACAAAGAATTCTATATCCAGCAAAATTGCCTTTCAAAAATGAGGGAGAAATTAAAACATTTTCAGACAAAAAAGTCCCTGAGAGAATTTGGAACCAAGAGATTGGCACTGCAAGAAATACTAAAGGGAGCACTAGAGACAGATAGGAAAAGAAAAGAGAGAAGGCTGTGGAGAAGAGTGCAAAAATGAAGACTATCAGTAAAGGTAAAAAGAAGAAAAATTAGATACGACATAAAAAAAATCCAAAAAGCAAAATGGTAAAAGAAAGTACTGCCCTTATAATAATAACACTAAATGTTAATGGATTAAACTTCCCAATAAAAAGAAATAGACTGGCAGAATGGATTAAAAAAAGAGGACCCATTTATGTGCTGTCTACAGGAGATGCAGTTTCAACCCAAGGACAAATATAAGTTAAAAGTAAAAGATTGGGAAAAAATATTTCCTGCAAACAACAATCAGAAAAAGCAAGAGTAGCTATACTAATATCCAACAAATTATACTTCAAATGTAAAACAGTTAAAAGAGACAAAGAAGAACACTATGTATTAATAAAAGGAACAATTCAACAAGAAGACATAACAATCATAGATATTTATGCACCAAGCAAGAGTGCTCCAAAATACATGAGACAACCACTGAAAAGAGAAATAGATACACCTACTATAATAGTTGGAGACTTCAATTCCCCACTCTCATCAATGGGTAGAGCATCTAGACAGAGGATCAATAAACAGAGAAGTTGAATTACACAGTAAATAAGCTAGACTTAACAGACATTTATAGAACATTACACCCCACAACAACAGGATATACCTTTTCTTCAAGTGCTCATGGATCATTCTCAAGGATAGACCATATGCTGGGTCACAAAGCAAGTCTCAATAAATTTAAAAAGATTGAAATCATGCAAAAACACTGTCTCAGATCATAAAGGAATGAAGTTGGAAATCAATAATAGGCAGAGTGCCAGAAAATTCACAAATATCTGGAAGCTCAAAAACACACTCTTAGGGCCACGGTGGCTCAGCAGGCAAGAATGCTCACCTGCCATGCCAGAGGACCTGGGTTTGATTCCCGGTGCCTGCCCATGTTAAAAACACACATGCACACACACACACACACACTCTTAAACAACCAGTAGGTCAAGGAAGAAATTGCAAGAAAAATCAGTAAATATCTCAAGGCAAATGAAAAATGAAACACAATATACCAAAATTTATGGGATGCAGTAAAGTCAGTGATAAAAGGGAAATTTATTGCCCTAAATGCCTATATTAAAAAAGAAAAAAGAGCAAAAATCAAGGAATTAACTGCCTACTTGAAAGAACTAGAGAAAGAACAGAAAACTAATCCCCAAACAAGCAAAAGGGAAGAAATAATGAAGATTAGAGCAGAAATAAATGAACTTGAGAATATGAAAACAATTGAGAAAATTCACAAAACCAGAAGTTGGTTCTTTGAGAATATCAGTAAGATTTCTGGACTCTTAGGAAGATTGACAAAAAGAAGAAGAAAAAGGATGCAAATAAATAAAATCAGAAATGGAAGAGGAAGACATAACCATTGACCCCACAAAAATAAAGGAAGTAATGAGAGGATACTGTGAACACTTTATGCTAATAAACTCGACAATGTAAATGAAAAGGAAAACTTCCTAGAAAGGCATGAACAACCAATATTGCCTCAAGAAGAAATAGATGACCTCAACAAACCAATCACAAGTAAAGAAATTGAATCAGTCATTAAGAAGCTCCCCAAAAAATAAAAAATAATAAATAAATAAATAAATAAATAAAAAAGAAGCTCCCAAAAAAGAAAAATCCAGGACCAGATGGCTTCACATATGAATTGTACCAAACATTCAAGAAAGAAATAGTACCAATCCTGGTAAAAAACTGTCTAAAAAATTGAAGAGGAAGGAAAGCTACCTAATTCATCCTACAAAGCCAACATCACCATCATACCAAAGCCAGACAAAGATATTTACAAAAAAAAAGAAAGTACAGACCAATCTCTCTTATGAATATAGGTGCAAAAATCCTCAACAAAATTCTTGCAAATCAAATCCAGCAGCACATTAAAAGAATTATGCATCATGACCAAGTAGAATTCATCTCAGGTATGCAAGGATGGTTCAGCATAAGAAAATCAATTAATGTAACACACCATATCAACATATCAAAGCAGAAAAACCACATGATCATCTCAATTGATGCAGAACAGGCATTTATTAAATTCCAATACCCTTGCTTGTTGAAAACATTTCAAAGGATAGGAATAGAAGGGAACCTCCTCAAAATGATAAAAGGAATATATGAAAAACCCACAGCTAACAATTCTCAATGGGAAAAAACCAGAAACTTTCCCTCTGAGATCAGGAACAAGACAAGGATGTCCACTACCACCACTGTTATTCAACATTGTGTTGGAAGTTCTAGCCAGAGCAATTAGACAAAAAAAAGAAATACAAGGCTTCAAAATTGGAAAGGAAGAAGTAAAACTCTCCCTTTTTGCAAATTATATGATACTATATGTTGAAAACCCCAAAAACTCCACAGCAAAACTACTAGACTTAATAAATGAGTACTGCAAGGTGGCAGGTTACTGAGATCAACACTCAAAAATCTATAGTGTTTCTATGCACTAGTAATGAACAGTCTGAGGGGGAAATCAAGAAAAGAAAATCGATTTACAATTGCAACCAAAAGAATAAAATATTTAGGAATAAATTTAACTAAAGATGCAAAAGACCTATACAAAGAAAACTATAATAAATTGTTAAAAGAAATCACAGAAGACCTAAATAAATGAAAGGGCATACCATGATCATGGATTGGAAGACTAAATATAGGTAACATGTCAATTCTACCTAAATTGACTTACAGATTCAATGAAATGCCAATTAAAATCCCAAACACTTACTCTTCAGAAATATAAAAACCAATAACCAAATTTATCTGGGAGGGCAGGGTGCCCCAAATAGCTGAAAGAATCCTGAGAAAGAAAAGTGAAGTTGGAGTTCTCATGCTACCTGAATTTAAGGCATATTATGAAGCTATAGTGGTCAGAACAGTATGGTACTGGCATAAAGATATATACACTGGCCAGTGGAATCGAATAGAGTGTCCAGATATAGACTCTCCCATCTATGAACAATTGATCTTTGATAAGGTAATCAAGCCAACTCACCTGGGACAGAACAGTCTCTTCAATAAATGGTGCCTAGAAAACTGGATATCTACGTGCAAAAGAATGAAAGAGGGTCCATATCTCATACCCTTTACAAAAATTAACTCAAAATGGATCAAAGACCTAAACATTAGGTCTAAGTCCATAAAACTGTTAGAAGAATATGTAGGGAAATCTCATAAATCTCATAATAGGAAGCGGTTTCCTAGACCTTAGAGTCAAAGCCAAGCATTGAAGAAAGAAAGAAAGAAATGGGAATTCCTCAAAATTAAACACTTTTGTGGATCAAAGAACTTCATCAAAAGAGTTAAAAGACAGCTTACACAATGGGAGACAATATTTGGAAATGATATATCAGATAAAGGTCTGTATCCAGAATATATAAAGAGATTGTTCAAATCAACAACAAAAAGACAGACAACCCAATTACAAAATGGGCAAAAGACTTGAACAGATACTTCTCAGAAAAGGAAATGCAAATGGCCAAAAGGCACATGAAAAGATGCTCAACTTCCCTGACTATGAAGAAATGCAAATGAAAACCACAATGAGATATCACCTCCCACCCACCAGAATGGCCATCATCAATAAAACAGAAAATGACAAGTGCTTAGGACAGGATGTGGAGAAAGAGGCACACTTATCCACTGTTGGTGGAAATGTCAAATGTTACAACTGCTGTGGAAGGCAGTTTGGTGGATTCTCAGGAACCTAAGTATAGAATTGTCATATGACCCAGTGATACCATTGCTAGATATTTACTCAGAGGACATGAGGGCAAGGACACAAATGGGCATTTGCACACCAATGTTTATAGCAGCGTTATTTACAATTGCCAAGAGATGGAAACAGCCCAGATGTCCATCAACAGATGAGTGCCTAAACAAGCTGTGGTATATACATACAATGGAATATTATGCAGCTGTAAGACAGAGTAAAGTTATGAAATATGTAAGCGCATGGATGGACCTTAAGTACATTATGCTGTGTGAGATTAGCCAGAAACAAAAGGACATATACTGTATGGTCTCACTGATATGAACTAACATTAATGAATGAACATGGAGAATTACAGTTAAGAACAGAGACAAACAGGAGATAGAAATAGGTAGATTTTGGCTAATTGGAACTGAAAGGATACAGATTGTGCAATGGGCCTGATTGTAAAAATTCAAAAATGGATAGCACAATACTACCTAACTGTAATACAATAATGTTAGAACACTGAATGAAGCTGAATGTGAGAATGATAGAGGGAAGAGGCCTGGGGGCACAAAGGCAATCAGAAGGAAAGATAGACAATAAAGATGGAGATGGTATAATCTAGGAATGCCTAGAGTGTATAATGATAGTGACTAAATGTACAAATTTAAAAATGTTTTTGCATGAGGAAGAATGAAGGAATGCCAATACTGCTGGGTGTTGAAAATAGATGGCAATTAATATTTTAAAACTTTAACTGATGTGTAAGACTAAAGAAAAAATGTTTATTGATACAAAATTTATATTTTGACTAGTGCAGTTCCTAATATAACTTATGTAGACAACTTAATTGAACACCATAAGTACATGGAACGTTGGGTAGGGCATGAGGTTTTGTAGTTTGTCCAGAGTGATGCCCCAATAAATACCAGAGTGATTTTAACGGAGAAAAAAATATTTGGAAAATCCCCTTGTGGCAATGATGAGAAAGGGGGAAAATTCAACTTCCCCAAGTGGAGAATTCTTGATATCACAAGCAGCGGGGACAATCAAAGCAATAGGCCCCCAATCTTGGGGTTTTTTCATATAACTTAACCCTGCAAAGGATAGGCTATGCTTACTTAAAATTAGGCCTAAGAGTCACCCCAAGAGAACCTCTTTTATTACTCATATGTGTCCTCTCTCTCCCAGACAACATGAGAAGCAAACTCACTGCCCTCTCCCTCTCTACACGGGACATGACTCCTAGGGGTGTGAACCTTCCTGGCAACATGGGACAGAAATCATAGAATGAGCTGGGACTCAGCACCAAGGGACTGAGAAAATCTTCTTGACCAAAAGGGGGAAGAGTGAGATGAGACAAAATAAAGTGTCAATGGCTGAGAGATTCCAAACAAAGTTGAGAGGTTATCCTGGAGGTTATCCTTACACATTAAATAGATATCACCTTTTTAGTTAAGGTGTAATGGAGAGGCTGGTGGGAAATGCCTGAAAATGTAGAGCTGTGTTTCAGTAGCCATGTTTCTTGAAGATGATTGTATAATGATATAGCTTTTACAATGTGACTGTGTGATTGTGAAAACCTTGTATCTGATGGTCCTTTTATCTACCTTTTTGACAGATAAGTAAAGCATATGGATTAAAAATAAGTAATAAGGGGAACAAATGTTAAAATAAATTAGTAGATTGAAGTGCTAGTGATCAATGAAAGGGAGGGATAAGGGGTATCTTGCTTATGAGTTTTTTTTCTGTTTTCTTTTTCTGCATTAATAGAAATGTTCTAAGAAATCATGATGATGAGTATACAACTATGTGATGATATTGTAAAAAAAAAAAAGCAATGTTTGGAACCACTGCATGCATAAATGGTATTATTTAATTTACAGTAACCCACTGTCAGGTGCTGCATTCTGTCAGGTTTCCATACTGGCCACACAGGGCTATTAAAGGGGCTTTGGGTTGGTACTAATATTCCCACTCTTTCTAGTTCCTTAATAGTGGCAAAAATCTCTTGATGCACCCCCTGCAGGCTTATACTGTTTAGTGGCTACAATCCTCCAAAATTGTGATACTTTTTCAAGGGGACTATTTTGCCTGTCCCTTTAAGACTGCTTTCACTACTCTACACCACAGGCAGAATTTGCCTATTTAATTTGTAATGTGGAATTAATGAGAAGATCAATTCCTAATATATATTCACATATAGAAGAAATATTCACAATGTTTTCTTGTGAGAGAGAGTCAATCTCACAATTTGCAAGATAAAATTACACCTTTGGTTCTAATTGTCTTTCCCCCATGACTGTCTATGGCTAGCATAGGTTCACTAAATCGGGTTGCATTTCCATAAATTGGAGTACAATCAGTCCCATATCCACTAGTGCTAACACTGTTTCTTAGTAAGGACCAATAGATAGTTCATGCTATTGTGGCCTCTGTCCCCAATTATTGCTTGAACCCAGGAGTGTTGACTCCTCCCTTATGGGAAGGAAAAAGGAGCTTGTCAATTCTCCTCTGGGGATGCAGAGAGTTCTCATGTTCTGAAAGATTTTTTTTTAAGTTGGTTTGTCTTCTCTTTCAGTTGTTTGGGGACTGGTTTTAATCAATCTTTTGTTTTTGTGTAATTTGCACCACAATTTAACTAAAAGCAGCATTTGGTTGTTATGGTTGCTAGTTCTGTCCCTGAAGCAGTTAGGTCATTCCATATTTGTTTATGCAAGACTCAATTAGAGCCATCATGCTCTCAGGGGGCTTTTCTAGTGACTCTTATTCCTCTTTTTCAGAGCCACACAGATTCTCTGAGCTCTGATATAACTTGTGCAGCTCTCAAGATGGAATGTCCCACTAGAGTACTCAATATGGACACAAGGGGTCCATAAAAACAATTAGGAGTGGTGTCCAGGATGGTGTCTTTCATTCCTGTAATAAAAGTTTCATTATTGAGGTCTGAAAAATTCATGGAATATATCGCATCTTTCATCCCAAGACCCTGCAAAACATCTTTCAGTTCCTCCACAGATTGTCAGTGGGGAGTAGAGTTTGGAATATCTTCCTCATTGAGCCAGGCAGTCTTGCATACAGCTATTAGCCAGGCTAATAAAGATACCATTCTTACCTGATTTTCAACAGCATACAGGTGCTGATGTAGGGATGGGTGTTGTGATTGATGCTAATTTACTCATTTCCATCCCAGTTAATATTATGCCCTCAGCTCCTCTGTCCCATAATCATAAAAACCAATCAGGTAATGATTCTTTGGATTTTTGCCTATAATGCTGTCTAAGGTCCCCTAATCCCATCATGGTATAATCTCTCATAATAACATGGAATTTCTGCGCAGGAAGTTGTAAATTCTGAGGGTCCATCCCAGCAGGTCACTCCTGTGCAGTTTTTATTTTTTGCTGTAGCACTGGGCATACTTTTTTTTGGGGGGGGGGGGGTCCTTTTCCTCTATTTCCCAAATTTTCTTTCCTCCTTTTCATCAACAGATGAAGAATTTATGGAATCCCAAGAATTTGGGTCCCACCCTCAGATTAGTATTTTCTGAACTCAAACTTGGGGTAATTTTCTACCACAGGATTATCCCATGTCCCAAGCACACAGTTAAGGCATCTTTCATGTCTTCTTGTGTAAGCCATGTGTCCCTCTCTAATTTTAGTATTTCCTCTAGATGGTTGGCTGTTGTTTTGCTACTTGTTCTACCTCTGTGGCCATACATAAGTTTCCTAAAAAGGGCCAAGCTATGGTCATTACTTAGCATTCTCTTTTCCTTTTGCTGAGATGTAGTTGTCTTGCTATCTGTTGCAAAACAGTAACCCTACCAGAGTTGTTAAGTTGTCCCATATTCTCACAGCAGTCCCCATCCATCCAGGAGGGCAGCCTCACCTTTCCACATGAATGATGTGAGCCGATTTGGAATTTTCCCCTTGGATTCTCCTTTCCCCAGGCCCATGCCTACTGCTTCTGGTGGTGTCTTGGTCTCCTGGATGGCTCACCAATTGCTCAGGCCTACACTGAGCTCATTCAGAGCTTGGGAATGTGTGGCTGCTATAGCAAAAAGTGCACCAGGCAAGAAGTGGATATGGGTTTATTGGGACTTATGAGCAAAAGAAGTTCTCCAGTGGTGGCTGCCTGGATGTTATCAGCCCACAAAGGGAACAGAAATGCACAATGCAATATATAATTTCAGAACAAAGACATTCCATATAGGACTAAGACATCAGGTTGCTAGTATATAATCACTAAGGGGGCCTAAGACCTGATATTTTACTAAGGTTAGTATTTAAGACTAAGAGTCAATCAATGCCACTTTTTTACAGCTGGAATTACATCCTTCTTCTTGAGAGATTTACTTTCTTGACCTTTGTCCCTGGCTAAAGTAGGTTAGTTATGGGCTTTTAGGAGGGAGCCTGGGTATCAGGTCACCACACTAAGTTCTTCATGATGAAAGCAAATGATGCCAGGTAGAAACACAGATTCTCAGAAAAATGCAAAGCATTAGAAATAGAGTATTAGGTAAATGCAAAAGGCTACCTCTCTGTTTGTCTGCTTTTTCCCTCTTAATTTATGAATATTTAACTATTTAAAACTAAAACTATAACATAATCTTCTGGGAACTATAACCTGTGCATATATATTACATATAACCCCTATAGCATTTTAAGAAATAGCTCTCATGAGAAGTCTAAATGTTTGCAAGATTTTTATATTCACATGAACTAATAAATTAACTGGAAGTCAACAGAGAAAACTTAACTAAATGATACATATTGTAATCCCTAGGACAACTGCTATGAAAATAATGCAAAAAAAGAAACTAACAAAAATTTTAATGGAATTCTAAAAATGATATTATCTTCATTTTGAAGAACTGTTTCAATGGCTAAAGAATTCTTGTTTGGCAGCTCTTTTCTTTTGGAACTTCAAATATATTATGCTTATGTCTTCTGGCCTCCATTGTTTCTAGTGAGAATTCAGATATTGATTGGACTGTTGTTCCACTGTACATTCATGATCTGTTGGATGTAACAAATCACTTCAAAACTTAACAGATTAAAACATTTATTGTCTCACCCATTTTCTGTGATTCAGGAATCCAGGAGCATCTTAATTTGTTGTTCTGCCTTAGAATCTTTCATAAGGTAGCAATCAAGATGTTGCTGACCAATGATGATCTTTCTGAGAAGGTGAAAACTATGGCAACCTCCTTGCTTTCTGTAGAAGAATTGAACAGCACTATTTTGAAGATCATGATAAAGGCAGCTCACCTATCAAGTTGTCCTAGTTACTTGCTAATTATTATTTTTTTTAAATATAACTTTTGAAATATATATTACTTGACTATTGCAATAGATAATGGTATCAGAATTTTAAAACCAAAAACACTGCTTTTGGAAACCTCAAAACATATAACATCTCTTTACATGTACTTAATACTGTTCTTTGTGTACACATAAAATATTCTGAATTTATTCCATTTGATACATTGTACTCTGTATCTTGAAATTTTTGTTTCCTTTGAAGCATGTATAAAAAAAATAAAAGTAAAGCAAAAGATGTTGGCCAGAACTGAAAGACTTGATTGGTATGGAATGATCTGCTTAAGAACCCATTGGCTGTTGACAGAGGCCTCAGTTTCTTTTCATGTGAGCATCTCCTTAGCCCACATTACATAGCAGGTGACTTGCCCCAGAATGAATGGCCCCAAAGAGAGAAAATCATAGTGCTCTTTATGAGCTAGTCTTTAAAGTTACACAATACCATTTCTATTTTATTCTATTCATAAGAAGTAAGGCACTAAGTGCTTAGTCAGGAAGAAGGGAATTAGTTCCCAATTCTTAATTATCAACAAAATTGTTGAAAACCATCATATTTGAAAACGTATCTGCCTTGGGTCACAAATTGTTTACATTTCTCCCACATGTAATGATGGAGAAAATGAATTTCCTCCCACCTAGGGCTCCATTTCCTAGCATTATTTGCCATCTGAAGAGGCTGAAGTCTTCAAACCCAACAAATTCTTGTTTTTAAGGAGAAAATTAGGTTAAATTCTGTTAGCCTAACAAACTTTTCTTTAGCTTACTTAGCTCTTCTCACAACTTATGATGAGCAGCAAGAAAAAAAAGCAAGTGGCTTCTACCTATTGTCAGCTTGAACTCTGTGCATCCTGATCCTCCACAACATGTAATGGTAATCACATTTTTTTCATGGTAATCACATTAAGCTTTCTGTAAGCCTTAGGCACAGAATTACATTTTATTCTGACAACTTGGAGATTTGGCACACTAGTATTTATCCTGGTTTATATCTTTATACAACAGTTTATATCTTCTATATGCTTACTGAATTTTATTCTGTTTATTATAGAAGTTTGTCAATATCTCCAATGATGATTTTTTATTTGCCTATTCATTTATACATTTTGAGTCTATATTGTCATATATATTCAAATTTTAAAATGGTCACATCTTCCTAGTGAGTTGACAGCATTCTCATTACAAAATGTCATAATATATTATGAAATGTTATAAAATTTCTAGCCTTAAAGTCTTCTTTCTCAGACAGTAATATAGCCCTACAGCTTTCTTTTGTTAAGTTTTCTATGGTATCTTTTTCAAATCTTTTCCTTACATCTTATTGTATTCCTGTATTTAAAGAGTATCTCTTTTAACAGTTGGATTACTATCTTTTATCTAGTAATACAAATTTGTTGTTAAATTGTCACATTTAGTAAATTTTCTTTTTTAAAAATTTTCATGGAGCAAAATCCACTCTTTTGAGATGTATAGCTCTATGGAGTTGTGTGCTGTCCACCACCACAAGCATGACATAGAATAGTTCCATCTCCTACAAAATTCCCACCATGGTATGGTATACCCAAACCCTGGGAAATAGTAATCTGATATCCATCCCTATAATTTTGCCTTTCTAGAACATCAAGGAAGTAGAATTGTATGTTATGTACCGTTTTGGGTTTAGTTTCTTTCATATCACAAAATGCACTTGAGATTCATAAGTTTTGTTTCAACAATCAATAGTTCATTTCTTTTTATTGCCAGGTAATATTCAGTTGTATGGATGCTCAAGTTTGCTTTCCCATTCATAAGTTGAAGGACATCTTGGTTATTCCCATTTCTTAATAATTATGAATAAATCTTCAAAAGTATATGCATATGTAGAGGGCCATGGTGGCTCAGTAGCAGAATTCTTACCCAACATGCCGGAGACCAGGGCTCAGTTCCCAGTGCCTGCCCATGCTAAAAAAAAAGCATATGTGGATGTTGTGGGGCAAGATGTGGCTTAGTGAGGTCTGGAGTTTAGTTCATCCTCCGAGTAAATAGCCAAGAACAGTACAGACCATCTACTGGGGCAACATTAGTGACCAGACACACAGCATACACCAATCTGGACCAGGTGGACTGGCTGAGACCTTACATAGAACTGTAAGCCCCTCAAGCTGTGGAGGGTGCCTCCCCTCCTGCATGAGTACCTCAGGTGTTTCTCTGAGAGAAAGGGAAACAGAATTTATTAGCACCAAGGCTTTAGCTCAACCAATCTCCAACTGTAAAATTAATTAATGAAATCTGACTACTGAAAATAGGCCCCCAGTACAGGTAAACCTGGATAAACACTAAAAGTACTAGGAGCTTTTGCCCCAGCTGAGAGGAGGCAGTGCTGATGGCAAAAGCAAAACAAAGGCTTTTTGAGTCAGACAGCACAAAATAATGGAAAAGGGTTGGACCCCAATGAGGGGACACATACAGCCTGGAGATACATAGAGCCACATAACGTCATAAGCTCTTGATTGATGAACCCAAGGATTAGGGGTCTCACTCTGAAAAGGCACTTTTGTTAGTTTGTTTTGTACCCATTAACAGTTCATTTGATAGAGCTTGAGGCCTTCTCAGGCCCCAGCATTACCCCAGGCAAGGGCATAATTAAGCTTGTCTGAGAGACAAAGTAGTCAGGTGAAAGGGGTTGATTTCCTAAAGGCTGTACCATCCCCAACAGAAAAGTGAGGCCCAGCTCAAGTGGAATACCTCCTTCAAAGGAATGCAGGCACCAGGGATGAAAAAACTGAAGCAATTAATGCCAACTGCAACCTTACCTCTGTCTCAACATGCCCCCAACAGGGAAAGTCTGTTGAAATTAAAGGCACCACATCACTTTATGCTGGGGAGAAGCCACGGGAAGACAAGTGCCACCTGCTGGGCAGGATAGGAAAAGCACAGAGTCTAGAGACTTCATAGGAATGTCTGACAACCTGCTGGGTCTCACCCTCAGGGAAAATGGATGCTGGTGACTCTTTCCTCCTGAAAGGAGGCTAGTCCAGTCTAGGGAAGTCTGACTGGGGCCTATATTATATTAGGACATTGTTCTAATAAAAAAAAAAGTCCCCAGATAGGCAGAGCAAGAAACAGAAAACAAGAATTGAAAAATTCTGTTCAGTTAAACAGAACCTATGCTAGAGGTCTAGAATAAGTTGAATTGAGTGTCAAGGAACAGATAGACAACAAAGCCACCCAGCAAGAAAATCCCAGGTAAAAGAGTGAAAACAACCTCCAGGATAAATTAATTAAAGAAATCATATGTCTAGATGCCAGCAAAAAATAACAAGTCATACTAGGAAAATCAAAGATATGGTCCAGTCCTAGGAATGAACCAACAATTCAAAGGAGATACAGGACTTGAAACAACAAATTCAGGATGTTTGACAGATATGCAAATTTTCATCAAAAATAAAATCAACAAGTTGAAGGAGGATATAAAGAAGGCATTGGGAAAACAAAAAGAAGAAAATGAATGAAAGGCACAGTAGAAGAGAAGAAAAACAATGGAAACCCACAATAGATTTGATGATGCAGAAGAAAGGATTAGTGAACTAGAACACTGGACATCTGAAATCTGACACACAAAAAATATATACAGAAAATAATTTAAAATATGATTCAAAAAATTTTGAATTTTGAAAAAATTCAAATCAGAAAATTGAATGACAACATGAAGTGTATGAATATATGTTGTGGGTGTCCCAGAAGGAGAAGAGAAAAGAAAAGGAAAAAGACTAATGGAGGAAATAATCACTGAAAATTTCCCATCTCTTATGAAAGGTATAAAATTACAGATCCAAGAAGTGCAGTGTACCCCAAACAGAATAGATCGAAGTAGACATACCACAAGATACTCAGTAATCAGATTGTCAGATGTCAAAGAGAAAGAGAGAATTTTGAAAGCAGCAAGAGAAAAGCAATCCATCACATAAAAGGGAAGCCCAATAAGACCACATGTGGATTTCTCAGCAGAAACCATGGAGGCAAGAAGGCAGTGCTATGATATATTTATGATTCTAAAAGAGAAAAACTATCAACCAAGAATTCTATACCCAGCAAAACTGTCCTTCAAAAATAAGGGGAATTAAAATATTTTCAGACAAATAACCTCCAGTGAACAAGAGACTGGCTCTGCCAGAAATACTAAAGTGATCACTACAGGCAGAAGAAAAGTCAGGAGAGAGAGGTGTGGAGAAGAGTGTAGAAATGCAGACTATCAGTTAAGATAAAAAGGAGGAAAATTACATATGACATATAAAATCCAAAAGACAAAATGGTAGAAGAAAATTCTGCCTTTACAATAATAATGCTAAATGTTAATGGAGTAAATGCCCCATTCAAATGACACAGACTGGGAGAATGGATTAAAAAGCAGGACCCATCTATATGCTGTCTACAGGAGACTCACTTTATATAAAAGGACAAAAAATAGATCAAAAGTGAAAGGTTGGGGAAAAGATATTTCATAGAAACAACAATTAGAAAATAGCAGGAGTAGCTATACTAATATCAGACAAAGTAGACTTCAAATGTAAAACAATTAAGAGAGACAAAGAAGACCACTATGTATTAATAAAAGGAACAATTCAACAAGAAGACATAACAATCACAAACATTTATTCACTCTAGCCAGAGTGCTCCAAAGTACATGAGGCAAACACTGACAATGCTGAGGGGAGAAAGAGACAACTGTACCATAATAGTTGGAGACTTCAGGGCAGGCCATGGTGGCTCAGGAGGGAGAGTTCTCACCTGCCATGCTGGAGACCTAGGTTCAATTCCCAGTGCCTGCCCATGTTAAGAAAAAAAAAAAACAATAGTTGGAGAGTTCAAATTCCTGCTTACATCAACGGGCAGAACATCTAGACAGAGGATCAATAAAAAAACAGAGAATTTGAATAATACAATAGGTGAACTAGGCTTAACAGATGTTTACAAAACATTAGATTCCACAACAGCAGGATACATATTTTTCTCAAGTGTTCAGGGATCGTTCTCAAGGACAGACCATATGCTGGGACACAAAGCCAGTCTCACAAAATTTAAAAAGATTGAAATCATACAAAACACTTTTTGGTTCATAATGGAAAGAAGTTGGAAATTAATAACAGGTAGAGGGCCAGAAAATTAACAAATATATGGAGGCTAACAACACACTCTTAAACAAACAATAGATCAAGGAACAAACTACAAGAAAAATCAGTAAATACCTCAAGGCAAATGAAAATGAAAACACAACATATCCAAATTTATGGGATGCAGCAGAGGCAGTGCTGACAGGGAAATTTACTGCATTAAATGACTATATTTAAAAAAAAAAAAGCAAAAAATCAAGGAATTAATTGTTCACATGGAAGACCTAGACAAAGAACAGCAAACTAACTCCAAAGCAAACAAAAGGAAAAAAAATAACAGCACAAATAAATGAAATTGAGAACATGAAAACAATCGAGAAACTCAACAAAACCAGAAGTTGGCTCTGAGAAAATCAATAAAATCAATGGACCCCTTGGTTGATGAGAGAGAGAGAGAAATAAAATCAGAAATGGAGGAGGAGACATAACCATTGAACCCACAGAAATAAAGGAGGTGATGAGAAGATACTATGAACAATTATGTGCTAATAAACTAGACAACATAGATGAAATGGGCAACTTCCTAGAAAGGCATGAACAACTAACATTAATTTGAGAAGAAATAGACAACCTCAACAAACCAATCACAACTAAAGAGATTGACTCAGACATTAAGAAGCTCCCCAAAAGGGAAAGTCCAGGACCAGATGGCTTCACATGTGAATTCTCCCAAGCACTCAAGAAAGTGTTAGTACCAACTTCTGGAGAAGATGGCGGCTTAGTAAGGTGCGCACATCTTAGTTCCTCCTCCAGAACAACTACCAAATAACTAGAAACAGTATAGAACAGCTCCCAGAGCCACAACAGAGATCGGACACACAGCGTACCCCAGTCTGGACTGGCTGGACTGGCTGCGAGACTCTGCTGTGGTGAGGTCCCCGAGCAGCGTGCGCTTCCCCGGGCTGTGGCGGCTGGTGGCAAGCGCCCCTTCCTCCCTCCTTCCCGGTCCGGCTGAGAGACTCGGAGAGGCAAGTTCCCCAAGCCGCGGCAGCTGGCGGCTGGCACCCCTCCCTCACGGGTGGCTTCCCGAGCTGGCTGGGAGCTTTGGATCAGCGGTTCCCCAACCCACGGCGGCTGGTGCCCCTCCCCCATGTGCGGCTTCCCGGGCCAGCTAAGAGCCTTGGATCAGGGCTTCACCAAGCCGTGGCGGCCGGCGACCGGTGCCCCTCCCAAACACGCGGCTTCCCGGGCCGGCTGGGAGCCTCGGATCAGCGGTTCCACAAGCTGCAGCAGCTGGAAACCAGTGCCCCTCCCACACACGCGGCTTCCCGGGCTGGCTGGGAGCCTCGGATCAGCGGTTCCCCAAGCCGCGGTGGCTGGCGACCGGCGCCCCTCCCACACACGCTGCTTCCCGGGCCGGCTGGGAGCCTCGGATCAGCGGTTCCCCAAGCCACGGCAGTGGGCGCCCCTCCCCCACAGGTGACTTCCCGGAGGGAAAGGAAAGAGTCTCCAACAGTAGTAGAGACTGAGTCCAAACTAACACCAATAGTGGCATTAATGAACAACTTCTGACTACTAAAAATGGCCCTCAGCTCAGGCGAAACGGATCAAGGCAGAAGTCGCCTATTGGGCTAACTGAAAAAGGAAAGGGGGTGAAACAGAGCCTTCTTCGGCTGTTTCTACCGAGACTTGGTTGCCTCTGGGCTCAGCGCTGGGATGACACAGGTTGCAACTGCTCCGAACGCAGAAACAGGCTGCTTTCAGGGCTCTCTACCACCTGAACCTTTCCTGCGGGAGGGGTGAAACGCAACTCAGATGGAATCCCTCTCTCAAGGAATTCAGATCCCAGGACTTCACAATTTGAAGCCATTAAAACCAGACTACAACCTTTCCTCTGTCTCCACCACACACCTAGCAGTGAAAGTCTTCCAAAGTTAAAGGAGCCACAATATCTTTTGCTGGTGAGACCCACAGACAGACAAGCACCATATACTGGGCAGGATAAGAAAAACAGAGCCCAGAGACTTCACAGGAAAGTCTTTCAACCTGCTGGGTCCCACACTCAGGGAAATCTGATTAAATGCCCAGGCACCAGCAAAAAATAACAAATCACATCAGGAAAATTGAAGATATGGCCCAGTCAAAGGAACAAACCAATAGCTGAAATGAGATACAGGAGCTGAGACAACTAATTCTGAATATACGAACAGAAATGGAAAACCTCTTCAAAAACCAAAGCAATAAATTGAGGGAGGACATGAAGAAGGCAAGGGATGAACAAAAAGAAGAAATGGAAAGTCTGAAAAAACAAATCACAGAACTTATGGGAATGAAAGATATAGTAGAAGAGATGAAAAAAACAATGGAAACCTACAATGGTAGATTTCAAGAGACAGAGGTTAGCATTAGTGAACTGGAGGATGGAACATCTGAAATCCAAAAGAAACAGAAACTATAGGGAAAAGAATGGGAAAATTTGAGCAGGGGCTCAGGGAATTGAATGATAATATGAAGCGAACAAATATACATGTTGTGGGTGTCCCAGAAGGAGAAGAGAAGGGAAAAGGAGGAGAAAAACTAATGGAAGAAATTATCACTGAAAATTTCCCAACTCTTATGAAAGACCTAAAATTACAGATCCAAGAAGTGCAGCGCACCCCAAAGAAAATAGACCCAAATAGGCATTCTCCAAGACACTTACTAGTTAGAATGCCAGAGGTCAAAGAGAAAGAGAGGATCTTGAAAGCAGCAAGAGAAAAACAATCCATCACATACAAGGGAAACCCAGTAAGACTATGTGTAGATTTCTCAGCAGAAACCATGGAAGCAAGAAGGCAGTGGGATGATATATTTAAATTACTAAAAGAGAAAAACCGCCAACCAAGACTTCTATATCCAGCAAAATGGTCCTTCAAAAATGAGGGAGAAATTAAAACATTTTCAGACAAAAAGTCACTGAGAGAATTTGTGCCCAAGAGACCAGCTCTGCAAGAAATACTAAAGGGAGCACTAGAGTCAGATATGAAAAGACAGAAGAGAGAGGTATGGAGAAGAGTGTAGAAAGAAGGAAAATCAGATATGACATATAGAATACAAAAGGAAAAATGGTAGAGGAATGTATTACCCAAACAGTAATAACACTAAATGTTAATGGACTGAATTCCCCAATCAAAAGACATAGACTGGCAGAATGGATTAAAAAACAGGATCCTTCTATATGCTGTCTACAGGAAACACATCTTAGATCCAAAGATAAACATAGGTTGAAAGTGAAAGGTTGGGAAAAGATATTTCATGTAAATAATAACCAGAAAAGAGCAAGAGTGGCTATACTAATATCCAACAAATTAGACTTCAAATGTAAAACAGTTAAAAGAGACAAAGAAGGATACTATCTACTAATAAAAGGAACAATTAAATGAGAAGACATAACAATCATAAATATTTATGCAATGAATCAGAATGCCCCAAAATGCGTGAAGAATACACTGCAATTACTGAAAGGGGAAATAGACACATCTACCATAATAGTTGGAGACTTCAATTCCCCACTCTCATCAATGGACAAAACATCTAGACAGAGGATCAATAAAGAAACAGAGAATTTGAATATTACAATAAATGAGCTAGACTTAACAGATATTTTTGGACATTATACCCCACAACAGTAGGATACACCTCTTTCTCAAGTGCTCATGGATCATTCTCAAAGATAGACCATATGCTGGGTCACAAAGCAAGTCTCAACAAATTTAAAAAGATTGAAATCATACACAACACTTTCTTGGAACATAAAGGAATGAAGTTGGAAATCAGTAATAGGCAGAGTGCCAGAAAATTCACAAATACGTGGAGGCGCAACAACACACTCTTAAATAACCAGTGGGTCAAGGAAGAAATTGCAAGAGAAATTAGTAAATATCTCGAGGCAAATGAAAATGAAAACACAACATATGAAAACCTATGGGAGCAGGAAAGGCAGTGCTAAGAGGGAAATTTATTGCCCTAAATGCCTATATCAGAAAAGAAGAACGGGAAAAATTCGGGAATTAACTGTCCACTTGGAAGAACTGGAGAAAGAACAGCAAACTAACCCCAAAGCAAGCAAAAGGAAAGAAATAACAAAGATTAGAGCAGAAATAAATGAAATTGAGAACATGAAAACAATAGAGAAAATCAATAAGACCAAAAGTTGGTTCTATGAGAAAATCAACAAGATTGATGGGCCCTTAGCAAGATTGACGAAAAGAAGAAGAGAGAGGACGCAAATAAATAAGATCAGAAATGGAAGAGGAGACATAACCACTGACCCCACAGAAATAAAGGAGGTAATAACAGGATACTATGAACAACTTTACGCTAATAAATACAACAATGGAGATGAAATGGACAAGTTCCTAGAAAGGCATGAACAACAAACTTTGACTCAAGAAGAAATAGATGACCTCAACAAACCAATCACAAGTAAAGAAACTGAATCAGTCATTAAAAAGCTTCCCAAAAAGAAAAGCCCAGGACCAGACGGCTTCACAGGTGAATTCTACCAAACATTCCAGAAAGAATTAGTACCAATCCTGCTCAAACTCTTCAAAAAAAATCGAAGTGGAGGGAAAGCTACCTAATTCATTCTATGAAGCCAACATCACCCTCATACCAAAACCAGGCAAAGATATTACAAAAAAAGAAAACTACAGACCAATCTCTCTAATGAATATAGATGTAAAAATCCTCAACAAAATTCTAGCAAATGGAGTCCAGCAACACATTAAAAGAATTATACATCATGACCAAGTAGGATTCATCCCAGGTATGCAAGGATGGTTCAACATAAGAAAATCAATTAATGTAATACACCATATCAACAAATCAAAGCAGAAAAATCACATGATCATCTCAATTGATGCAGAGAAGGCATTTGACAAGATTCAACATCGTTTCCTGTTGAAAGCACTTCAAAGGATAGGAATACAAGGGAACTTCCTTAAAATGATAGAGGGAATATATGAAAAACCCACAGCTAATATCATCCTTAATGGGGAAAAATTGAAAACTTTCCCCCTAAGATCAGGAACAAGACAAGGATGTCCATTATCACCACTATTATTCAACATCATGTTGGAAGTTCTAGCCAGAGCAATTAGACAAGAAAAAGAAATACAAGGCATCAAAATTGGAAAGGAAGAAGTAAAATTATCACTGTTTACAGACGATATGATACTATACATCAAAAACCCAGAAAAATACAGAACAAAACTACTAGAGTTAATAAATTAGCACAGCAAAGTAGCAGGTTAAAAGATCAACATTCAAAAATCTGTAGTGTTTCTATACACTAGCAATGAACAAGCTGAGGGGTAAATCAAGGAACGAATCCCATTTACAATTGCAACTAAAAGAATAAAATACTTAGGAATAAATTTAACTAAAGAAACAAAGGACCTATACAAAGAAAACTACAAAAAACTGTTAAAAGAAATCACAGAAGACCTAAATAGATGGAAGGGCATACCGTGTTCATGGATTGGAAGACTAAATATAGTTAAGATGTCAATCCTACCTAAATTGATTTACAGATTCAATGCAATACCAATCAAAATCCCAACAACTTATTTTTCAGAAATAGAAAAACCAATAAGCAAATTTATCTGGAAGGGCAGGGTGCCCCGAATTGCTAAAAACATCTTGAGGAAAAAAAACGAAGCTGGAGGTCTCGTGCTGCCTGACTTTAAGGCATATTATGAAGCCACAGTGGTCAAAACAGCATGGTATTGGCATAAAGATAGATATATCGACCAATGGAATCGAATAGAGTGCTCAGATATAGACCCTCTCATCTATGGACATTTGATCTTTGATAAGGCAGTCAAGCCAACTCACCTGGGACAGAGCAGTCTCTTCAATAAATGGTGCTTAGAGAACTGGATATCCATATGCAAAAGAATGAAAGAAGACCCATCTCTCACACCCTATACAAAAGTTAACTCAAAATGGATCAAAGATCTAAACATTAGGTCTAAGACCATAAAACAGTTAGAGGAAAATGTTGGGAGATATCTTATGGATCTTACAACTGGAGGCGGTTTTATGGACCTTAAACCTAAAGCAAGAGCACTGAAGAAGGAAATAAATAAATAGGAACTCCTCAAAATTAAACACTTTTGCGCATCAAAGAACTTCATCAAGAAAGTAGAAAGACAGCCTTCACAATGGGAGACAATATTTGGGAATGATATATCAGATAAAGGTCTAGTATCCAGAATTTATAAAGAGACTGTTCATCTCAACAACAAAAAGACAGCCAACCCAATTACAAAATGGGAAAAAGAATTGAACAGACACCTCTCAGAAGAGGAAATACGGATGGCCAAGAGGCACATGAAGAGATGCTCAATGTCCCTGGCCATTAGAGAAATGCAAATCAAAACCACAATGAGATATCATCTCACACCCACCAGAATGGCCATTATCAACAAAACAGAAAATGACAAGTGCTGGAGAGGATGCGGAGAAAGAGGCACACTTATCCACTGTTGGTGGGAATGTCAAAGGGTGCAACCACTGTGGAAGGCAGTTTGGCGGTTCCTCAAAAAGCTGAATATAGAATTGCCATACGACCCAGCAATACCATTGCTAGGTATCTACTCAAAGGACTTAAGGGCAAAGACACAAACGGACATTTGCA